>NW_027283462.1:0-51101 GCF_046629955.1 Centroberyx affinis | reverse complement strand
GTCAGGTTAAATAAAAATGACAAACACCTGTTCATTCATCCTATATATAGGTGAGACTCAACCTTTTCCATTTCAGTGAGTAGGCATATAAGGAGACTCAAAAAGTATATTGAATACATAAAAAATATAGAAATTATAGACAAAATGCACATAGAAAAATGATATTAGAGAAATTATATACATACGTTTTAAAAGGTTCTTGCATATGTGATGTCATATCGCCATCAAAACTCATCTATCCCATACCCACATGATCAAAACCCCTATTCTTTAGAAACATGCAACATATAAAGCCTTTTGGAGGCATGCCTAATATAAAGCGCTTAATATAGAGCCTTCAGTCAGACCAGTGGTGTCGCAGATATGACTTTCCATATCTGCGACAATTTCAGGTCTGAAATTTTGCCCTTCAATTATAGTGCCATCATTAGGCCAATCACTGTAATTTGTAAGAATAGCTGGATATATGTATGTATGTAATATGTCAATCAGACTTACAGTGTTTGAAATTTTGCCCTTCAATTATAGTGTCCTCAGTGTGTGAGACATCATGTTTGATGGACTGACAGATGGATGGATGGACACAGAACAATCCATAGCCCCACCCCTCGTCCCTTGATTTCATTGGTACTTTGGGGACAGTAAATGAGCAATGTAATGTGTAATGGTGTTTCAACAAGGAGTGCCATACTGATGTCACAGGGTTTACAGTTCAGGTCCAGAGCTCATCTCCGGAGGAAGTTGTGCAGCTGTTTATGTGACCAATAAGTATTCTAAAGGCAGTTATATTGTCACTGTTTGCGACATGGAAACAGAAAATGAATACTGAGTTTACTGGTGTTATTGTTTGTGTGTCATACTGCATCTTTTTCCCCTGGTCTGATTTAATTATTAACTTATGTTGCTTTTGTTCTTTGTTTGTTGTTGTGCTCCATCAGGAAAACTGGAAACAAGTGGAATTGCTACTGCAGTATGTGTTACAGCCATGACGTCTATCATACCGGAGTCTATTTATGAATTTCAAATGTTTTTTTTTTACTAAATGAAATGACCACACTCATTTTCCACCAAAATGATGGAAACAAACAACATCTTACGCAAAAGCCACGGGGGATGTGTGTGTGTGTGTGTGTGTGTGTGTGTGTGTGTGTGTGTGTGTGTGTGTGTGTGTGTGTGTGTGTGTGCGTGCGTGTGTGTGTCCAGAAATAGTTTTGACATATAGAGCTTTGGATCGCTGAACTGTGCTGTAGCTCCTTTAGGGAGGCCTGGCCCTCCAACATAGTGAACACACACACACACACACACACACACACACACACACACACAGGGTCAGTACAGAGCAGCAGACAGGGATGGAAAACCGAATAACCCTTTAATTTACTGTACACCTCCCTCATTCCTAATAATATGTGGTCAATTATGAGTTGTAATCAGGGGTGTAGTGGAGGATAAACGCACCCAAACCCAGTTTGCCCACCTCTTTATTTGCAAAATCTAGAATTTACCCTCCTTTTTAGGCTGATATATATTTTTGGTGATAGGAAATTGATCATTTACATCATAGTAAACAGTATCAAACCGATTTAAGTTGTATAAAAATAGGGTCTTTCAAAGAAAAAACAGTAAAGTAATGTTTTTCTGAAAATATAATTTATTTGTTTATTTATTTACCACTACATCACTGGTTCTAATACACACAGCACAACTGCTGCAAGAAAGGAAGACAGGGAACCTTTTTGTCTCTTTGTTTGTAATGGTTTCATCTTCTCAAGCTGTAACCAAATCCAATAATCTCAACAATAAATGATCATTTCGGGAGCAGGTGAATGATACACCTGTTTGCAGCTATGGGAAGCAGTGTGTCAACTGGACTAAATAACTACACTGCAAGAAAAAAAAGTAGTAGGGATGAAGTAGGATTAACAACTTACAATAGTGATGCGTTGCCACCCGAGTTCTGAAGGGTGGTTTCTCCTCTCTACCCTTATATTCTTTCTCTTGGAAGTTGTCCCTTGCTATCTGTTAGTTAAGCTGAACAATCATCAAGGCACCTGGAACATTTCAATGCATCATTGTTTGAAAAACAGGACACCTCTGCAAGTTTCAGTTAGTTTACTCCTACATGTGACCTTCGGCGTTATCTGATTTGATTTTGCTTGTTGTCATACAAACAAGGTGCCCAGCCCACATGGACTTATATGACACAATCACTTAGTCACATGGGTGTACAACATAATAGTAAAAGCAGGAAAAAGATGTGGCAAACTCAGGTAAAGGCAAAATATTTAGCCTTTTTTCCCATGCTTCACTTATGAAGCGAGCAATATGGAAACTGCCCTTAAACATAGTTCAAGTTTTTCATAATCATCTAGCCGGAAGAAATTCATAAAGACGGAAGTCATTTTGCAATACAGCACATTTCTTAGATCAACATAAGCCGAGTATTACTGAACCTCCCTGTTTCAATGGTTAGTGGTAATGTACCAGACCTTAACTGTGCACAAAGAGATCTGTGACTTCTAGGTAAATTTAACACAGCATAGGGTTCTGTAATATGAGTGTTCTTAATTTGACAGTATGTCCTTAATTTAGGTTTATACCAGATATATCTTAGTGGTCACAGCCTGGTACGCAGCATCTCTTAATCAGTTGCATTGTACATTCACCTGAAAAGCCTCACATGATAGTGATACGTCCACAAAAGTACTTTACAGTATATGCCCCTTAATCTGAGTCACAATTTCCTTTATTTACCACTCACAGCATTTCATTCATTTATTTATTTGTTTTACTATTTCAATGAAATCCAATCAGCGCTCCAAATGCCTCTTTCAGAAAACCCAAGGAGGTCCAGGGGTAAAGAAGAAGTGAAAATGAGCACTGTTCCAGGTCTATGGGTTCACATGCTCCTCAGCAAGCAATGACACCTGAAAGTCGGGCGAGATAAAAAATGTTTCTGAGTGCTCCCGGTGTGTCAGGACCCTCGGGCAAGAGCCTCAGTTTCTCTCCTCATCTCCCCATAACTCATTCTGCATCTCCCACCCTAGTCGCGGTGCTCTCATATGAATCACCATTGACAAATCAAATGACCGGTGACGTCAGAGATCCATCTCCATTCTGCTGTGGATGTGGATGCGTTATGGCGCGGGTGACGACCTTCCCTCGCCCCTGGTTCTTATTGTAAATCCAGAGGAACAATGTAATATTTGGAGATATTCCAGTAGTTTTGTCTTTGTAAATATATATGTGTATACTGCTTCTGTGGCTCTCCTACCTTACTGGAACTTTGATCTTTGGTGTGCATTGTTGTAGTAGAGTATTTGATGGTATATGCAGGTATACAGATGATACAAACCTATTTCTCTGGGCATACTGAGTATCTATTATTCATTGTGCATTGACTCATTGCTACAGTACCTCCTTTACTACCACTGCAGCATTGCCTCACCCTTGTAAACAGTATGTACCTGTGTGTGTGAGTGAAAGCAGTTGAAACTAGGCGTCTGTCATTGCTCTGGCCATGTATAATACTGTAGCACCACCTTGTGTCTGACATAAGACATGGCACATTCAAAGGAAAACCCTTCAGAATTGACATACTATTTCTAGACAGTTCTGCCAATGTTTGTCTGCACAAAGACTTCCAGAAGGGCTCTTGGATCCAGTTCCCATAATTCCCGCTCTTCTTCATCAGAAGTCCACTTCTATTGACCACCAAATGTGAGTCCTCCACATAATCATGGACCCCAGGGGCCATCTCCTCACAATCTCCCAGGTCTGTGTACAGGTCATTTCTACCCCCATTTCATCCCTTCCACCTTGCAATAGTCTGGTGTCACAAATGTTTTATGAAATGAGCACAAAAAGCAAATGACATGCAGGTGAAAAGTAGTGCCAGAAACGCTCTGAAAGTATGAGTTGCATGCATTTTCAAACGCACCAATTTAATAATAATTGTTTTCAATGGCCACTCAAGGCGTCCTGTGGAGCATCAAACTGCCTCGGCGTATCGCTCCGGACTCGATTCGATTTTAGAAGCGTCAACAGAGACCAGTACAACTGTTTTTTGTGGTTTCAGGAGCCGCAGTGCAAAAGGAAAAGGTTTTATGTTTTTTCCTGGAGGGGATATTCTCAAATTCATAATTATCTAAATAGGCATGTCCGTGTTATGATGTATATTTTTGGATTCATTTCTAATTTGCAGAAACCCACGGTGCACCCAACAACGGTGACAATTCGACACAGAATTATAAATCAACCTTTACTGTGAATGTTCACTGACAACGTTCTCGACACTTGACAGCGCTACACCCGAAAATATTGGCCGTTTCATGGGTGTGGAAGTGGGTTGCAGGATTGGCTTTCATAGTCGATCTAATAGATAAATACCGAACTGAATGTTAGACTAGAAATGCATGCAAGTGAATTTCTCTTTACCCACCATCCACTCCCACGATTTTGGATACTTTCTACCATGCGGCCACAGATTTGAATTTGTCCCTGTGCTCAAAAAGTAATGCACCATAGATAATGTGAAAACTGGAGACAGCGAGGAATAATTTCTCCTCCATGATGATTTTTTTGCTGTGGTGAAACAGGCGGAAGTTGGACGTTTATGAGCAGACACCTCTGGCAACCTGGGTTCAATTCCTGGGTTCAATTCCCAACTCGTGTTAAGAAGTTTTCTACTGTGAGGGAACCAAAGTTGTTTTGCTTGCCTAAACTGAACTTAGCCAATCTTTTCGTGTGGCAAACATGAGAATGGTGTGTCCAATTCACGCTATTGTCACATAAATTCTTTGTGGTAGAGGAATGTAATCTTCACATTATTCATGTCCACAAAACGTAATCTGCGTTTCCCCCATCTACCCCACCTCTACTTGTTCCAAAACAGAGGCTGCCCCTTCAGCCCCCTCATTTACACACAATGGAGACACACACATTCACACTCACAGCCACATATGTAAGACCCCACCACCCCCATCCCCCAATCAGTCATGCTGGAGGATCTGTGTGTGTCTGTCTGTGTGTGTGTGTGTGTGTGTGTGTGTGTGTGTGTGTGTGTGTGTGTGTGTGTGTGTGTGTGTGAGTTCGGAGTGTTAAACTCAAATTGGTATCTGCAGTCGTGCCCCAACAATTCTCTCTCTTACGTAAGTGTACCTGACAGAGGTTGCAACACAGCAGCTGAGCAAGAAATATCGATTTGCTGGCAAAGTTCTGTTCCATTGATTGGTTTATTTGGGTATGACAAAGGACAAAGGTTTCACTGCTACTGCAGTGCAATACCTACCTATACCAAAAAAGCAACATCCCTTTTCCTACAGTATAGCTGTTGGTTTGTGAGGACCACAGGGCCAAACAGTTTTGGGGCAAAGTTTAGGAATGTGCTGAGGCCTAACCTGTCTGTTCGTAACACTTTTTCACACCACAAACTTATTAAAATAAATCACATTTTAAAAGAAATCATATAGGACTGACTCCCTGTGAAGCTCACTTGGGGGTAAGAAAACATACAGGCACTCAGAGAGAAGGATAAAGCATCAAGAGGGTGATATTGGGGATGGAGGTGCGTGGTTTGTGTGGGGCAGTGCTGGGGGAACTACTGTATGAAGTGTATGCTGCTGAGATCTTAATAGTCTTTGGAAATAGTGATACCAGTGTGCCAGACATGTTGGACAATGTTGGCTTGTGACTAACAGGAAACTGCTCAGTGGGCAACTTTGAAAGACTATGGTTGTACTAGGCAGCTTCTAGATGTGAATGTGTGGAGCTGTATGGATGTGAAAAAGGGCATGCATGCTCACAAAACCCTTCCCTAAATAGTTTAAAAAGAAAAACAAATCTCCCTTTAGGATAAAAAAAAAATGGACTGCTAGAGGCAGTTTGAGGTCACTCTGTGTACTTTGCTGTGATGTAATCAAGGCTTTATTGCCCTGGAGGTGTCAACCAATCTCTGAAGAACAGAGGGTACTGAATGAAAGCCTGGTGATAACAACGGTGAACTGCTGCTGCTTAGCTAACATGAGGTTCAGTATCCAGTCTGGTGTATACAGTGAGTCAGTACGTTAGTATATACAGTACACTGGAGCAAACATTACATTGGAGGAACAGAGGTGAAATTGGTACCAACCTTCTCATTGCAAAAAGGGCATTGAGACAAGAGCCTATTTCCAAAATAGTGCAGTATCCGCTCTCAGGCTCTGGGAAGCAAATAGTTGGCATTAGCCCATGTCAACTGTATCTGCTCTTATCTATAGTATATTGCTATATATTATAGTAACACTACTATACAACCTAGTAAGACTACAATCACAACTAGTAACACTAGACCTACAGTAACACCTAGCAAGACTAGCAACACTTAGTAACTACAGTAACACCAAGTAACATTACAATAACACCAAGTAAAACCGCCATAACTCCAACACTACAGTAAAACCTAGCAAGACTAACACCTAGCAATACTACAGCAACACCTAGTAGGACCACAGTAAAAACAGTAACACCTAGCAAGACTACATTAGCTCCTAGTAACACTACAGTAACACCTAGCAAGACTACAGCAACACTTTGTAAGACCACATAAGAATACACAGTAACACCTAGCAACATCTAGACCCCTCTTGAACTAGCCTATCTTCTTCCCCTTCTTTAAAAAAAAAAATTAAACAAAGACTACTTATTCCTATTAAAAGGCTTAGCTGTTGGTTTCACTACTGTTGACAAAATGCACTTATTGCAAGTCGCTTTGGACAAAAGCATCTGCTAAATGACGTAATGTAATGTCATGTCATGTCATGTAACTACTACTAAAACACATAATGACACTATAGTATAGCACCTCATGACTTGGTTCCATGCCCACTTGTGTTGCAAATTATCGATGGCCTGGACATACACACACACTCACAATTGCATAGACGCTCTCTCACAAAGAAACACACACATGCACGAGCACACACACACACACACACACACACAGATCTGCAAAAAATATGCCATATTCTCTGAATTGCTAGATATAATCCTTTTTTAAAATGTGCTGTCCCACCTTAACCCCCAATCATACTTATGGTTATTTTAAGACCCTCTTTTTTTGTCAATTTTTCAAATAGGATATGCTTATATAATTCCAGTGTATATACGTTTTCTTTTTTCTGAGAAGTTCCATTATGTATGCGTCACTATGGATTACATAATGTAGGCCTCTGAAATCACATATACGAAGCAAAACTCTGAGTTGTTACACAATTCTGAAACATCGTCCATATTGTCAAAACTGTAAATGCAAACCCAGTTCATGTGTTTTGCACACCACTATAGTTCACCTACAAAAGGCCCTCATAACACTCAAAATGTTTAACTCATGTTTCAAAACTAAATATATATCAGTTGGAAATCGCCAAATGCAAATGGCGCTTTATCATTGTGTAAACAAAGACAGACAATATGCTAAGCATCAGCATCAATGTGACATAACCCTGCATTTGTGCTCCGTTGCCTTATATCATATTGAGACAGGTGATCACCAAATGACAGTAATCAATCTATAGACCATAGTGTTACCATCAACATATTGAGCCATGCAGAAAAATCAACATACATATTTATTCAGAGGTTTCAATATCTTTCAGTAAAGAAATTAAACAAATGTGGTCCAAAGGTGGTCCAAATTAAAGTGTAAAAGAAAATACTGGAAAGATGAATTTTCCTTTTGCATCTCACTTGTAATCCAGTCTGATATTGTGGTGTATTACAAAAATACATTTTTCAACAATATCAAGTCATTGTAATTTCATACATATGACATATGATTGTTGTTTGTACTGTTTTGCATGTAAGGATTTGCTCAATGAATGTGAGTAGTGGTTAGTAATTCAACTGAAAACAATATAATCCATTTTGGGCCACAAGACTTGATATGATATACTGATATGGGCAAATGAGTTAATGCTGTGAGGTTTGGACACACTGTTTTGAGAGGGTTGGGGGGGGGGGGGGGGGGGGGTCATCACTCCAGGGCTGATTATCTGCTGACTGATAAGCTCCATTGTGCAAGTCTATAGCCGATAGCGTCTTCTGATTGGAGGATGGCTAGATCAACACACACAGCATTCCTAGATAACAGCTTGAAAGGGCAGTGTGGCGTGTGTGTGTGTGTGTGTGTGTGTCAAGGGTCATGTTTACCTGGGGCTATGAGGGGAACCAAGGCTGAGTCAGTTTGTGTCGGGGGGGGGGGGGGGATGACATCATGTTACTTGTGTGTGTGTGTGTGTGTGTCCGAGTGGGCGGGGGCGTACAGTGAAAAGATAGCATAAAAGCTCCTACAGCATCTCCCCCTCTGCTCATCTCTCCTACTGACCTGTACACGTGAGTGTGTGTGTGTGTTTGGAGAGACAGACAGAGACAAGCCAAGGCCTCTAACCATGAAGCACGGTGCGTTGTTGATGCTGCTGTTGGTGGCGGGGTGCGTGTGCGTCCACGCCGCCCCGGTGGAGCAGGGCGGCATGGAGCCCGGGTCGTGCAAGGACGCGTCGGCGCTGGGCGCGGCCGGACGGGCGCTCACCAAGATCAACCAGGACCGCCAGGAGGGCTACGTCTTCCAGCTGCACCGGCTGTCCAACGTTAACATGATGACACACGTGAGTGGCGCCGCCGTTTCCCCCAGAACTGGGTTCCTGTCAGGGTGGAGAAGCCTCTGAAGCAGCTTTTAGACCATCATGGGGCACTAAAACTCTCCACTGTAACCCAGACTAATGATATTCGTTTAGGGTTAATAGCTGCTTGAGGCAGGGTGACCCCCCACACCTATTTAATTGTAGTGAAACGCTGGTGTGTGTGTGTGTGTGTGTGTGTGTGGGTGTGTGAGAGAGAAAGAGAGAGAGAGAGCCTCTGTGTCTCTGTGTGTCTGTGTTGGTTGGTCACATTATTTCTTCTACTTCTTTTTTTCCAGCTTTGGGAAGGACTGATTCATTCATTTACTACTATTACTACTACTACTACTAATAGTAATAGTAATAACAATAATAATACAAAGCAAATTTTACAAAGATAAAACCCAAAAACTAAAACAAAAACAACATAAAAACAAAGCAAGCAACATAAAAGCGATACATAAAAAAGGAGAGCAAAGCTAATTCTGAAAGATAATCACATTACAGTAAGTCCCTAAAAAGCAATTAAAAACAATCTGGTGGATTTTTTTGTTTTTTAGGTTGTTGTTTTTTTGTTTTCTAGTCCAGAATGAAAAGAAAAGGCCCAGATGTTAAGAATAACTTTGTATGTGAATTTTGTTTCAGGTTGGAAATTCACTTCAGGTTAATTATGGATTTCATTAGTTAGGCAAATGCGGCAAATGCGGCAAATGCGGCAAATGCGTGAGCGCCTGACAGTGAAAAGGCTTATTTCTCACAATGGTTAAAGGAATAGTTCACCCAAAAAATGAAACTTCACCCATTAACTGCTTATCCCCTTGTCAGCTAAACGATTGCACTGTGGGTCCAAAGGTCCAGTATTTACCTCATTATCTCCTACCCGGTACACAATTAGCCTACTTGATATCAATCAAGAATACACTGAAACATGACAAGAACATTGTTTCCATATTGAAATCATTCTTCTTCATTGACTGTAATTATGTGCAAGTTTAAGATGAGTTCTTACAATGAAATAATATGTGTGTGTGTGTGTGTGTGTTGCAGGGGGAGACAGGCGTGGTGTTCTACCTGACTCTGGACGTTGTGGAGACCAACTGTCATGTTCTCAGCAGGAAGGAGGCGAAGGACTGTCAGGCTCGTCCCCTCGAAGACACACCGGTTAGAAGACAGATACACACACACATTCATACAATAAATATATATATATAAATTATCCAATATTATACAACAAATACAAGGTTTATTTTATGAAATTTAGAATTTTAGTCTACTTTTTTTCTTTAGCCATCAGTTTTTGCATTCTGGGGAAAAACGCATTGGCATTTCAATTGACTGAAGAACAGCATGTTAGCATTGTTAGCATTCCTTATGAGCTGTTAGCTGCAAATTAGCTTGCGGCTAGCATATACAGTTTTGTTTCAATGAGAAAGTAAGGGAAAGTAGGGAAACCTTGGAACTTTCCCACAATATGTCAACAGTTTGGTGAAAATTAACAGGCTGAAAATTCAAAAATATCAAGCTATCTTTTTTGTTGCTGTTCTGTGCTGCACACCAAAACACAATGTAAATGCTAATCGTCTGTAATGTGTCCCTGCAGGTATATGGACAGTGCAAAGCAGCCATCTACATCAACAAGGTGCACAGAGTGGAGCGTCTCTACAAGTACGACTGTGTGATCAGACCAAGTAAGAAAAAATAGACTTTACAAAACAGCAAATCCCAGAGTGCAACATGCTTTTTTCTCGAATTCTATTGATAGAAATTTGTTATCCCTCTCCAGTCAATCTATTTGTGTCTTCATACTGCCTCAGTGCTACTACACTACACTGTATTGTCTGCTAGAAGTGCTAACCAGCTGGTTAGCTAGCCAGCTACTCAGCTAACGTCAGATGATGTTGTCGTGATCCGTTTTTTATTTCTCCTCACAAGAAGCGCTCCAGGCAGAGCTTTCTCCACACAAAAAACCACTATGTGTGAACGCAGCCTAATCAAGGTTACTTTACAACACCTGTGAAGCGGAGTGATACGGACAGTAAAGCGTCCCAGTGCTGTTATACTGTATATCAGCACTCATGGAATGCCTCTTGTCCAATCAAATCACTCGACCGGAACGAACTGTTGTATAATGTAGGATAAATTTGTGAAATGTATCTCCATGAGTATAAATATAAGCCTCCCCCCGCCCCCCCAAACCACACACACTTTCTCTCTCTCTCTCCCTGCAGCTCCAGCAGCGAAGGTGGCGGAGGTGTGCCCAGACTGTCCGTCCCATACTGACCTGGACAACGCTGAGATCCTGAAGACCGTCTCCCTCTCCCTGGAGAAGTTCAATAAGGAGAGTGGACTGGCCAATCGCTTCGCCCTGCTCAACGTCACCCGTGCAACCCTCTCGGTCAGCACTGCACACGCAACACCAAGTTATCATTTGGCATTTGGTTCCATGTGCTATTTTTTGTTCGTTTAACCAACTTTTTAAAGGTGGTTAACTTTTCCATTAAGTGATGAGAACATAGTTGCCTACTATCACTAGCTAGCAATAGCTACAGTGTTAGCATGGAGCCTACTATCACTCAACATAGTGTACGCTAAAGTGTTAGCATGGAGCCTATTAGTTCTACTACTATATGTTCCTATGTTTCCATGTGACTAGACTTTTGACTTTGAAAAAAAAAAAATCTCACCTACATAAATCTGTGTGTTTGTGTGTGCACATGGATGTGTGTGTGTGTGTGTGTGTGTGTGTGTGTGTGTGTGTGTATCTACATGTGTGTGTTTTCAGATGGGTATGGCAACGTTTTACAATGCACAGTACACTATCCAGGAGACCAGCTGTGCCAACAGCAAGGACGCAACGAAGGCCGTTGACTGTCCTGTCATGGACTGCGAGTTTGCGGTGAGTCATAAAAATTTGATATTAATTAACAAAGTTTTCGTTTATTAAACAGTATTTCACACTACAATGTACATCTTACTCAAATTAATTTTGACTTTTGACTATTTTGGCCCTTTGTGCAGACATGGAATTAGCCTAGTTCTTAAAGAGATGACATGTAGAATATTTATAAAGTACCAGAGAATGGTTATTTATTATATAAAGTTCGATCTGTTTTTAACTGTATCTCTATTTGTTTGTATATTTTTAGTAGCACCTGTTCATCTCTTGTATTACCTTTTATTCCTATTTTTTATCATTTCTTTTCGGCACACACTTTTATGTAAACTTCGATCTGTTTTTAATTGTATCTCTGTTAGTTTGTGTGTTTTTTTTTGTTGTTTTTTTGGGGGGTTTTTTAGTTGTACCTGTTTACCTGATATACTACCTTTTATGTCGATTTTCTTTTATTGCTGATTTTGGATTTTATTGTATGTAAAGCACTTTGTAAACATTGTTTTTAGAAAAGTGCTATACAAATAAAGTTATTAGTATTATTATTATTATTTAGGCTTCGACCAATGTGTTTTTATGGTGATTTCAACGAGGGAGAAGTTTATAGTGGAGGATTACACTTAAATTCTGCTTTACTGTTAAAGTCTGTTAAAGCTTCAAGTGTAACTCCTCCTCCCCTCTCCTGTCTCTTTCTCTCTCTCTCCTGTTTTCCTCTCCTCAGCACAAGGGCTTCTGTAAGGCCTCCCACTCCCACTCCCCAGGTGGTGAGGATATCTCTGTAGAGTGTGAGATCTACGAGCCCGAGGTAAGACTAAAACACAAAGCTTCCCTTTCATATCTATTCACAGAACGATTTCCATTCTATATTTTGGAGAGTGTCTATATGGGGACGGTGTTGTTTATTTCTGGCTTAAAATCACTATAAAGCACAGCATCGAGTGGCTTATTGCTTTTCTAAAACAGCGATAACACCCTTGTATTCAAAAAGAATGAACGCAAATGTTCAGCAAACCTTAAATTTTGAGTTGATAATAATTCAATTATAGCAGTAATTCAGTGTCATTCTTCTGCCAAGCAACACATGCTTCCAATGTGACTCAGCCAATCACAGCTGAGGGCCTGCACTCTCCGTTTTCTAAAGCGTCTTTTTGAACCGTGTTCCCCAGGCCGCCGAGAGGGAGAAGAAGCTCCACCTGCTGGGCGGAGAGACCGACCACAGCCACAACGACACGCACACCCACGCCCACGCGCACGACCACGACGGCGCCCACGACCACGGCCACGCCCACGACCACGAGCACGACCACACCAAGGGCCACGCGCAGGGCCACGCGCACGCGCACGCCAACGACAGCGAGCACCACCACACGCACGACCACGCCGAGGGCAGCGCCCACCGCCACGCCCACGACCACTCCCACGACCACGGGCACGGCCACGACCACGTGCACGCCCACCACGGGAAGGCGCACGAGCACGCCGGCGACGCGGCCAACCAGCACCACGACTACAAGCACGCCGCCGGCGCGCACACGCACGAGCACGACCACGAGCTGGCCCTGGACCACGACCACAAGCACGGCCACCTGCACGAGCACGAGCACCACCACCACCACCACGAGCACGCGCACGAGACCTCGCCCCACGACCACCCCGAGGGCCGGGTGAGGTCGCTGCCGGCCGTGGGCGGGCCCGTGACCCTGCCGTCTTTCCCGGACCAGCCGGCCGCGGGGCCCGAGGCGGGCGTCACCCTGCCCCTGATCCCCGACCCCCAGATCCCCGGGGAGAGGGAGCCCACCGTCCTGGCCTTCCCCGCCGCCGTCTCGGCCGAGTGCCCGGCCCCCGCGGACGGAACCACCCTGGTAGAGAAGATGTTCGCCGAGGACCCCGTGTTCAAGGCGGCCGCCTGAGCAGACTGAAGTGATGCTGAAAACGCACACATAGCCCGAAGTCTGCTGAAGCGAGGAGGCTGGGCACACATCGGATCTGCTTACGGATCTGTTTCACTCTTGGCATACAAGCTGGCAAACACGAAAGTGTTTTGATGTCGCCCATATTCATATGGCATGTATGTTTGGCTGCAGAAAACAATAAATGATCCCATAAATTCATCCATTGTATATAGTGTTTTTTTTGATTGATAGACCAATGTGCTCTTCCCTGGCAAACCCTGTCATATTATAATAATAATAGTATAGTATAATAGCCTTATACAGTATAAGGCTATTATAATATATAAGCCTATATATATATAGCCTTATATAATAGAGCTGTATTGCATTTCAATATATGACAAGCTTAGCAATTATTCAAGCAAATGTGATTCAAGACATATTTCCAGGCATATTCTCATCAAAGAAGTGACATTTCATGGGAAAGTTATCTGCCAAATTGTTAGGATAAATTGTCTTAGAATATCTTTAAATAACCTTGATAAGCATAATCCCTAAAATATATATATATATATATATATATATAATACAACATGAAAGCCCACGCTAAGATTGTCATATTTTTGCAGCGTGTAGCTCATAATTTTGCTCATTCCTCATAAGATTGATCCAAACCACCTACATTAAATAACACTGGCAGTACAGGAGGAGGAAATAGATATGAGATAATAAACACACATTATTCCTGTGACATATGTGATATTCAGGCAGGTTAAGAAAGAGACATGGAGACATTTGCATCCACAACACAACATAAAAGGTTTTTTAAAAAAAAAGGACATTTTATGGTTCATGCTGGTAACTCATACCCTCTTAATGTCTGATTGTTCTTGTTTCTCTGTGCTTATCAAATAAAGCAGAAATGCCATATTATAAATGCGACATTTCAATAAAGGACAGAGTCAAGACTAACGTTAGGCTACAGTCCTCTCTGCGTCGATGCAGCAAAAGAGTAATGTCGCAAAAAAGTACATAACCTTATGGAGCAGAGAAAAGAAAGAAGAAAACAGAAGATGAGAAAAAACAGAAAGATAAAGGTATGTTTGCATTACAGGTGGGCGTCTGGGCGATATGGCAAAAATATCATATCACGATTCTTTTCAGGCAGGATCATGTTATCTTGTTACAGGTTCCTCTGTTCATTTTATGTCATTATTTAAGTATTTATTTAATTTATTTAATATTGTCTGTTTTTTACATTTGCATTTATTTTTTATATAAGAAGGAAACTTTACTGAAGGAGGTACTGTTTATCTAAATTATTTGATTTTAATTGTAGTTGATTGCTGTTTTGCACTTTTGCACGTTGCAAAGTTTTTAAACCAAAAGCAATTAAACTGGTTAACTTGTTTACAGTAAATGCATTGTCTGCTGGTTTATTTTGTTACTTTTCAGTACACCACGTTCAGCATGCCACTTAGTACTGCATCACTTTGAATATTAAAGTGCAAATTAACACCAGACCACTCTTGTGAGTTTGCTACCTTTTAAGATTAAAAACCATAGAAGGGTAAAAACACGCCAGGCTGACATTGGTATGATGTAAGCAACACAGCTACAACTAATAAAATTGATAATGTGTGTGTTAGATTTACAGTAGGTGTGCGAATGATAAAGCATTGACAATAGTCAATAGTATTGGCGGGCCCCCAAATCAAATTCTGCTTAGGGCCCCATAAAGGCTTGGGGCGGCTCTGCCTCCACTCACCCACTCTATGTACACTCTTTCTCTGTGTACCATGCACTGGCCACATCAGCTTTCTACAGTCAGCAAACAGCTCTTATCTGTGTAGAGAACGCCTCCTGAAACAACAAAACCCACGCATTACCAAAAGCTGCAGTAGCTGTAAATGAGGGGGGAAAAAGCAACGTTTGCATGATAATGAAACATGTCATTTCCAAATGCAAGAATGCTTTCAGTCAGCTGTGGTATGGTGTTATGTGTGCCAAAGGAAAAATCATCCCAAAACTCCAAAATATAAGTCTATATAAGTATATGTGTAATAATTTGCAATCATACATTTTTTTTTAGCATTTTTTGGGTGATATCACTCAAGGCTTTCCGATCTAAGGATTTACTTACTTACTTATTATTTACTACTCCTTATTATGGAACAAAGAGATGATGTAGTGGCCAATTGGAGTATGGTAATGAACAAACCTTTGTAGGATCACACTAGGAGAAGCAAGGCCCAGATCTATATGTAAGTATTTAATTGATTTTGGGTTGATTTTGGCTCCCAGTGGCTGCTCACATCTGGTTCTAAACACTGGTGTTAGCCTACAAGGAGACCACATGACCTCCAGCCCACCCCACAAGCCCGACCCCGTACCCAAACCGGGGTTTGCACCCTGCACATCTCCCAACACACACACACACGCACACCAGTAAAGCACTTACTATTACACTTGCTTATCGACCTCACAGGACTGTTGATAGGAGGGATGTTCTTACTTTACTTTTTTTTATTAATGTTATCACACTTTTTTGCTTTCTTGGAACTACTGACCCTGCTGGTGCTTGCATTTATTGTAAATCGCTCTGGATAAGAGAGTCTGCTAAACGCCTAAATTGCGAATCGTAAATTATAAATTAATTGGTTTTGATTTTCCCTATTCCCCAGTGCCCTATGGCCCTGTATATCTACCAGAGACAGCCATTGGCCTGCAACAGATAGCAGCTGTTTGCTCATCCTTTGGGAAAGAGGGCAAAGTCCAGCAGCCCCCATCCGGGCTAGCCTCAGCCTCACACACACCACTCCGAGACCTGCTAGTGAAAAACCGGCATTACAAGTCTAGCATATAGGTAAATAAATGTGAGATTATAGGCTCCAGTAAGCAAACTATTAAACTATTAATTAGGGTAAAATCAGGATTGTTATTCTACCCACTGTGTGTAGGTCTGTGTGTGTGTGTTTTAGGATGAGTGTTTACGTGCTGGTCCTGGCCCTGGCTGTGCTGCAGCAGGGGGGCAGAGCCGGGTCAGAGCAGCCAGGCTGCCAGAGTCCCGAGGGGGTGAGAGTGGCAGAGGAGGCCCTGGAGCAGATCAACCAGGAGCGGACGCAAGGATACATCCTCAGCCTCAACCGACTGTACGACCTCTCACACACTCCGGACCAGGTGAGGACACACACACACGCACACACACGCGCACACACACACACACACACATGACCAGGTTCTGTGCCATCTTGAAAGACGCAACAGTAGAAAGGGGGTGGAAACAGTGGGGGGGGGGCAGGAGTCTTGTTAGCAGAGACTAGGGTTTGACTGATAGCTGATATTTTTCATAGTTGACCATTTTCATGACAAAAAATATTCAGTATTCAGAGTTTCCCTTAGAATTGTATTCTTCTATTCATTGTCAGGATGGAAAGCCTCTGAAGCAGAATTTAGACCATGAGGAACTAAAATTCTCCACTAAAACACAGGATCATATCAATAATTATCATCATCATCATCGTTATCATCATCATCATAATCTTATATATTCATGCCTACTTGTGTGGAATTGGACCAAAATGCTAAGGGTTTCCTATAGACAACCAGTGTAACGGTGATCAATTCTACAGTAAATATGTAATCAATCAAACAGCATGACTGACTGGCTGATATATGATTTGTATTAAAAGGCCAATATCAACCCTATTTTCTATGCTTTTGATACTTGAATACTTTGAATTGATTTTTTCAATGGATCTCTCATAGGTGTAAAGCAAATTACATCCATATTCCAGAGTGAGATTTGAGCCACTTGAGGGAGAAATAAAGTGTTATTTTATAGGAAAATACAAGATTAGCCATAGGAGCGAGAGTGAAGAAGGTGGTATTGTTAGTGCTTTAGGACCATATTTCCCATAAACCCCATTGGAAAATTATAATTGTAATTTATTTATTGTATTCTAAACACGTAAGTGTATAGTTATGTTATATATTCAACGTTTAAAATCTGCAATCTCCTTGTGTGTGTGTGTGTGTGTGTGTGTGTGTGTATGTGTGTGTATGTGCATGTGTTTACAGGATAAAGGCGGGTTGCTCTACAAACTGGCCATAGATGTCTTAGAGACCAAATGTCATGTGACCAGTAGGAAACCATGGAAACAGTGTGAAGTCAGAGGTATTGATGACATTCCAGTAAGTACCACACAGGGGCGCAGTGCAGGACAGGAGTGTGGAATTCTCTCAACTAGTAGTAAGGAGTAAAATTAGCAAAAATTAGCAATTATTCATATACATTTGTTTATTTATTGAATAATTTGTTAAATCAGTCTATCCATCAATCATCAATTATCCAAAGTTATATTCAGATCAAAATCTCAGTCTGTTTTTTGTACATTTATCCTGTGTAAAGTTTTGTGTTTTTTTTATGTGTGTGTGTGTGTGTGTGTGTGTGTGTGCGTGTGTGTGCATGCATGTGTCCTGTAGGTGTATGGAGAGTGTGAGGTGTCTGCCTATGTTGGCACTCAAGTAGAACTGCAGAGCTACTCCTGTGCAATTCGTCAAGGTAGATTCATAGGAGACCCATAGGAATATCGTGGGAATATTATACCATAAAAGATGAAACATTTCATGTACAATAAGGTTACTGTAAACTCACTATTGAGTATGAGAGACACACTTTAAGTCCCTACAGGAAAATTATCAAAATATTATAATGATTTTTTTCGTTACTGTCAAACATTTCTGGTGATGTTCCTGCCAGTCTGTTTGACCTTTGACCCTTGTGTTCAGTCCCTCCCACTGCAGTGGTGCATGTGTGTCCCGACTGCCCCACAGCCGACAAGTTAGACGAGCCTATCGTCATGGAGACCGCCAACCTCTCCCTGCAGAGGTTCAATGCAGAGAGCCGCCTGGGCAACTACTTCACCCTGGAGAATATTACGAAAGCCAGTTCACAGGTTAGTTTCATTCTAAATATCCAAACAATTAACCAACCAGCAAGAGGAGCAGGAGGTTCACAGGTGTGTCATACGTTTGTATGTGTGTGTGTGTGTGTGTGTGTGTGTGTTTGTGTGCCTCCTCAGTGGGTTGTGGGTCCATCCTACTTTGTGGAGTTCACCATTCAGGAGACAGTGTGTTCTAAGGAAACAGATGCTTATGAGCTGAGCAAATGCCCACCCATGGACTGTCAGTTTGCTGTGAGTAGCATGTGCACGCACACACACACACACACACACACACACACACACACACACACACACACACACACACAATAATAATACACACACACAATAATAATAACATAAACTTAATATCTGATTTCTGTTCCACTTATCTTAAAGCAGAGTTTATAAAGTAAGTAAAAGTACTTTTTTCTAAAACTTAAAGGCAGCTTAGAAACTAAACTAAAGGGGAAAGTCATAGGCCAAGGAGATATTTCTAACAGATGTTGGGACCCAAAGAATCAAAGAAATCTTTGAGGAATTTTGTTGGAACAACATCAAGGAGCAGCTCATTCAATTAAAAATAATAAGGAAATGGGTTCAAAACAGCTTAAGACAGCAGAATGTTCTTAATTCTTAATGTCTTCTCTCCCAGCATAGAGGCTTCTGTCAGGGCTCACACACAGCCCATGAAGACCAGTTTGAAGTGAGGCTGCCCGTCAAAATGAAGGAGAGCCCATTTCAGAACAGGCAGCCTGTGGAGGTGAAGTGTGAGATCTACGAACCTGAGGTAACTACACAGTACGGCCTCAAACATCTGAACCTCGCAAATCCTAGCTGATCACTCATTCAAACAGGCATAAACAAACAAGCATGCATACGAAAATATAGGCAATGCATTAATGATATGCATTGTGTATAAATCATTCTTTGATTGATACTGCTGGGACGTACATACACTGAAAATCAGTGAAAAGTCAATTATTGGAAATTATACAACAGGTAGTTCCGACCTAGCGATCTGATTGGTCAACTAGACATTTAGAACGTGCTGAAATCAGCATGACAGCCCACCTAGCCGTGCTCATCACTAAATATTACTCCGCCATATAGTATCATACAATATATTTAAATATAACGCTACGTTAACTCTGTTCAGCCTTGATGTTACCAGACGCTCTGCATCTTCCATCAGCTGTGCCGGTGAGTCGGTGACACGGCGCTACTAGCTTAAAAATACATGTGAAGTTCGCGGACATAGTAGCTAAATCTGTCCATGGAAAAAATATTTTTTTCAGCAGATATCTTAGTTACAACAAGATTGAGCTAGCAAGGCAGTTTTGTGTTTATATGTGTGGTATTTATTCAGTTTGGGAAATCCCGCGATCTCTAGAGAGCATTAGCTCAAGTTGGCTGGCTGACTCAACAGGGACTAGAAATCGTCTCTGTTGCTAGGTCGTTACTAAGGCTCCGCCTACTTGCTGGAGTAGTAAACTAGGTTCCATTACATAGGAGTCTACTGACGTGACTGATTGTTTTCCAGTTATTAGTCAGACCCCATGTATTTCCAGGGAAACGGAGATAACACTAGCAAAAAGTTTTTTATTTTGAGAGCGAATTGCCCCACAATATGAATACATTTTGTTTATATCTTTTATTTTGTTGGTAACTGTTGTATAATCGCAATATTACACTCGAGGGTGTGCTTTACCGTGATTATTGGCACTTCAGTGATGCTTACGGACCTCGGCGCAAGCGCCTCGGTCCTGACCGCATCACTGTCGTGCCAATAATGACGGTAACGCACACCCTCTCGTGTAATATTGCTTAATTTAACAACTATTGCTAAGAAAGTGAACGTCAAAGTCAACTACATTAAATCTTTGATTCAGGGGGTATTAGGGTATTAGTATTCATGGTATTAGGTAGCCTATTATTAATGAACCCATGAGGATAATACACATTGCATTGCTTTAATGGAACTGCTCAGCCTTCCAAAGTGGATTCCATTTTATATTTTATACTGTTTGCCTTTTGTAAACATTTGACATTTGCATGATTTTAAAAAGCATTTGTGAGGTCAGAAACATATGCCACTCTTGCATTCGTAACTGTTTGCCTCAATGTAGACAAGTCCTTTCGCTCAGACTTTAATATTTCTGAAGAACATCTAGCATCTGCTAGCAAACAAAAGACTCCTACCAGGAGTGGGATTTGAATCCACGAGAACATCTGTTCATTGCATCTTGAGTGCAACGCCTTAACCACTCGGCCATCCTGGTCCCACATCACCTGGCAGTGAAGGTCAGCTAACATTTGTCTTGCAAAATTGGACCAAGATTCAGAGAGAAAAACCTTCATTTTACCAGAGATGGATTTTAAGTACCACACTGCTACTGTTTTCTGTGATGAATCTTGCCTCTCTAAAACATCTGACCACTCTCTTGATCTGAATCCTACTTCTGACAACTAGTTTTGATACTCATGGGGAATTCACTATGATTCCACTGTACAAAAAGTACAGAGAAAGACTTCATCAACTCCCTCAAGTATCAGCATCTTACCAGGAGTGGGGTTCGAACCCACGAGGACATTCGTCCATTGGATCTTAAGTCCAACGCCTTAACCTCTCGGCCATCCTGGTCCACTGTAAGAACAGAAGACAGATACAGGGACCTTCATTGGAATCAGATGCCATTCATCTTATCAAGCTGCCGCTCACCTCCCTCCACCTCCGACAGATTAGACTATAGTGCATTTTTTGAAAGGGTGAACACATAACACATGCATTTTGGTATGTTGCTGTTGGGACTCTTTATTGAGCTATGCCCACATTTGTTAGAGATTTAACAACTATTGCTAAGAAAGTGCGTCACGTCAAAGTCAACTACATTAAATCTTTGATTTATGGGGGCTGTTTGGAGAACATTTTTTAAACCTTTACCATTACCATGATGTATGACACATCAGTAATGACCTGTAAAGTAAGGATTCATGCTATTAAGGAAAGACAAGGACATGTGTACACTGCATCTTGTCTTTTAAGCCTGAATGAATTAGCCATTCTTGTGTCCAAGAACAGTCTGTCTAATTGCTCTTCATGTCTGAAGAACATGGAGGGCAGATAGCAAAGGAGAGACTCCTACCAGGAGTGGGATTTGAACCCACGAGAACATCTGTTCATTGCATCTTGAGTGCAACGCCTTAACCACTCGGCCATCCTGGTACCACATCACTTTGATTTCCAAAAATGGGCCAAGACTCACAAAGAAGGATCAGCATTTTTTAGGTCAGAAATATATGCCACTCTTGCAATCTTAACTGTTTGTCTGAAAGAATAGTCCATTTGCTCAGATATTTCTGAAGAACATCTAGCATCTGCCAGCAACCTATAGTCATCTACAAGGAGTGGGATTGAATTGTGGGATGAACCTTGCCTCTACAATAGTGTTCAAACATCTGACCACTCTCTTGATCTGAATCCTACTTCTGACAAGTAGTTTTGATACTTATTCACTATGATTCCAGACTGTATTGTACTCAAAGGGGGGGAAACAGTACAGAGAAAGACTTCATTAACTTACTAAAGTATTAGCAACTTACCAGGAGTGGGGTTCGAACCCACGAGGACATTTGTCCATTGGATCTTAAGTCCAACGCCTTAACCTCTCGGCCATCCTGGTCTCTGGATTGTGTTTGAAAATTATGGTGACATGTCCACATTCACAAATAATATGCTGATATCACAGCGTTTCTAATCATAGCTTGAGTTTCTATCATGCATCTTTTTGGCAAACATTGAATTTGCGCTGAATAAATCTAATCAAATTTATTTACCATGAGCTTGTGACAAGTTCATCACATTTGAATATCTTTTGACTTTTCCCCAATACTAACACTGAATACAGTCATTGGTTCTCCTCCCTTCTACAGTACTACACAATGAGTTGCTTTCATGTGTGCCATCAGAAAATCCCAATTGATTTTAACTTTTAACTTAAGCTTGCTGAAAGCAGCGGATACTAGAATCAACAGAGTTAACCATCCTCTCTGTTTTGCCTTCCTCTGTAGGCTGCCAGGGTGGAGGAACAGGCCCATGCCAAGGCAGATAGCGGGCATGCTGGGCATCAGCAGCACAACCACACCCACCTGCACCCCCATGAGCACCTGCACTCTGTGACGCCCAGTACTCCCAGTGCCAGACCAGACCAGACTGTCAAGCCCAGAAGCTCTGTTGGGACTGTGGTGGATCACCCTGCTCCTTCCAGATTGTCCCCAGCAGCCAGCTCCTGCCCCGGCCCTCGCAGACACCATTTGGGCATAGACAGACTCAAGCTCTGATTTCATTTCATTCAATCAGTTCAGAGACAAGATGACGTAGTACCCTAGAAGGAAAATGTGAGTGGACGGTGGGTTCACTTACATGCACATACTCTAGTTATTGTGAATAATCAGATGAAGGTGCTAGTTGGATTAAAGCATTTATATGGCTTTAAGTAACATGATTTCCTCCTATAATCCAGGTTTACATGGATTTATTTGGTAGATTGCAGTTTTAGTTTCTCAAAGACATAGCTGCTCTGAAGACAGAAGTAATCTTATTGGTTGAATTAAACAAAGAATCCACTCTAAAACAGCTATTGGCAATGTACCTTGCATTTCTGGGCCTATTTTTTTCTTTGTTGGTTTAATTCCCATGGATAACCGGCCAAAAGTAAAGTGCAACTACAATGAAATTTGATAGAGCCCTCAGAATCAAAGAGCAAGAGCTTTGTTCTAGAGCTGCCAGTTTGCACCGACATTCAACAATCATACAGGGAGAAATCCATCGTAGAAGAGGAGAGAGACCAATTTCTCCACCAACAGTAGCCTCAAGAGACCAGAATGCAATGCAGCCATAAGTCATGCTGTGTCTTGAGTGAGGGGTGCAACCATGATCATAAACAGGCCCCAGTGTTCACAAACTAGTTAACTAGCTATATTTATATGCCCACACACCCAGCTTTGATTGAAAGCAACACGTTCATGCCCCTTTCCTGGATGTTGTTGTTGGCGTTCTGGGAAATTGGCTTAACTTCACTAACTGCAGTAGAAGTAGAGGAGGCAGGCTGTGGGTACACCAACAAGTAAATTACAACATCACAAATTGGTGAAATCTAACAGTGTAAAAGTATCCAAGCATGGTTTTTTCCTGTAGTGTTCTACAGTGCATCTTCTTTGCAAACATTCAATTTGTGCTAAATACATCAAATCAAATGTATCACGTCCAAGAAAGTTCATCATGTTCATCACGTGTTGTTGCAATGCAACAAAGGGATGCAAACAAACTAAAATAAATAAATACATATATTACACTGCAAACTATATGAAATCATATTTGGATAACACTTGTAAGCCTAAAACTGAATTAAATAATAATACGTAAGTTGCTCATAAATATTTGAGTAGTTCATCATTAGTAAAGACATTAAAGTTTTATGTCTGATTGATAAGTTAAGAGTATCACTGCTACATCACTTGTACATGTGTAATGTTGATACAGGTACAGTTTGGGGCGTCCTGGTGGCTCAGTGGTCTAAGAACCAGCACAGTCCAATAAATGTCAAATGTCAAACAATAATCTTTAAAAGAATACATGTACAGTTAGATTTACATAGGAGCCAATAAAGTTATTGGTTTTGTAAGCCATTGGTTTTAGTGATGTATAAATTTGTATGTTGATCATTAACAAGTAACGCTTTAATGCTTCATAAATTATTTATAAATGTTAAATTGCTGCATTGGACTGGACTCTTGATTTACTCATGTATTATAAATGATTTGTTGGTGCATTTCTCAGACATGTTAAACAGTTTGTGTAGCCCCTAATTAGAGGTCCAAGCACATAGTGCTGGAACCCTATTTATTTTTGTTCGGATTCTTCTTCTTATTTCACCTTAAAAGTGTCTGGATGTCAGAAACTGTAGGGGCTACAGGTCCCAAAGCGGCATATAGGTTCAAAGTCGACCCCAGACATTCACCCCAGAGGTCATCAGGTGCTTGGACCCAGCCAACTGCCACTTGCGGGTATATTTAAACATTAAAACTGCTTGACATAGGGAGAGACTGGATTAACCCAGAGGTGATCCTCAAACTAAACGCAAGAATTGGGCTGCGTTCACACATAGAGTTTTCAGAAGTGCGCCGGGTGACGTGAACCGCTTTTTTCTCAGCTAACCAATCACAATGAAGGAGTATGGCTGTGAGCAGCTCTCCAGGGTCCTACCAGCAGCAGAGTGAGACGTCAACTGGCAGCCTTTTATACTCTGCCACAGGTAATCTACCTGGACGCTACCAACAATAGGGGTGTACTTACCCCTACCACACATTTCCCCTTTAACCTACCAACCAAATCTATCTAATACATACAGTGAAACAGATCTTATTCTCAAACAAATAATCAACAAAATACATATTACAACATATAATCAATAGTACACTCTTAGGAACTATATATAGGTGCTCGGACACCTGGGGAATTGCTTTGCCCGAACACCCTGGAACACAGACAACACAACACAGGTAAGTGATTGCATGACAAACAATTAAAACCCATCACATTGTAGTATTGCACTTAGATACATTATTGCACCGACTAGTCCTACTTTATCTCGAAGAACACAAACTTTTAAAGCCTTGTTTTCATTTAGACAAATTGCATCAAATGGTCACTTTTTTTCATTCCACGCTTATTGTTTTATAAAGGGATAGCTGTATGTGTTTTCTTGTCTGTCTTGTGTTTCCCTCTATTTCTTACAGATTTGGGCCACATGTGAAACATTTACTTGAGTTACTTGAGTTAAAGTCAGAATTCTCAGATTAAAGTCAGACCTCAAATACATTTTTCACATGTGGCCCTAATCCTCTTCCATAGTTTCTGAATATAATACAGAATGGGATAGAGTGTACAGAATATTGAGGGCAGGAAGGGTAAGGTAGTTGCCTGTTTGCATCCAATGGATGATAATAATAGTTAGTTTTATGTATGCTTGTATATCTTATCTCCATTTCCCTGCTGTGTTGAACTGTCTGTATTTGTTCCAGTTTTGTAATTTTTTTTTAGCTGTCCTCTAACTGCTCATTCCTTGATACATGAATGCCAAGGTACTTGACAAAGTGTTTTATTGGAACGCCAGTAATAAAACTTCACATTTTCAAAGGTTAAGATTTAAACCAGATGCACTAGAAAAATGCTAAGTCGCCTGAAGTGCCAGCTTTATCTGGGTATCTGTGTATAATGATGTGGTTTTGTAACTTTACCTGTGATAAAGTGAGACAGTTTCTGATGCATTGATCTATGCACAGCACTTTTCCTCGACCTTAGGGAATGTAAACCTTCCTTCCAACTTTCCTATTTTTGAGAATGTGTTATCCCAGTCCTTAGAAAACACCCAGCCACAGAACGATTTGAGCTAAAGGTTTTTTATCTGTAATTTCAAGCAATTTGAGCTTGTTTTCATCTTGAAAACCGCTTGCCGCTTCCCGGATGTTTTCACTGCAGCAGCAATGCAAAAACAACCAGATGAAACAGTCGATACTATATCAATTAATACAATGGATAATTATTTACTATAATTTAAAGCAATCTCATCCATACTAAATTAGCAAAATAAATTAACTGTTAGTCCTACATGCTGAGTGCCAGTGCCTGGCTGGACAGACTTCCGGTTGAGCAGAAATGAAAACTGGCTGTGCTTCTTTAACAAGACCAGGTTGACCTAGTGCAAGCCGGGCCTTTGATGTCTCACCTCCTCTTGGCTTTCTCACCCTAGTATAATACATGTTCTGTACAGCCCTCTGCATTGTAGTGATATACTATATAAGCGGCACTTTGTACAATTTTAAAGGCCCATTCACATCTAGAACGATAACTATGAAGATAACTACAAGATTTAAATTGTGCTAAGTAAATAGAATATCTGTGTTCACACTACACTCAACTCTAACTATAAAAACATCCAAAACGACAACTATAACTGTATTGTTGGTTCCATCTCAGAGCGATTTTTTTTTTTTTTTGGATGTAGAGACAACAATAAAACATTTTCAACCAATCAAAATAAAGTTCTACAAAGGATGGGGTGGGAGAATTCGGTAGTTCAGCACAGTGATGGCATTGCCTGCTGAGGAACTGATGACAGAAGTCCAGAGGAACCTGACGTTATTTGACAAAGACCAAAAAAAAAATCGGTATCAGAAGAGCTCTTAGGCTTACCAGCTCCTCTCACTTTTGCTGCAGTTCATGAAACAATGCTGCTATAAGCTGTTGCAATCGATATTTGTTAATTTTTGTTAGTTTTAGCGTCTAGCTTTCAGTTCAGTGCGATCTCACCTTCAAAATAAAAGTCATCAGCCAATCGCAATGCCTGCTTGCCAATCCTCTCGACATAAGAGAATTAAATGCACACTTGTGATTGGTGAATGTACCTTCAGGTGTTGGCATGTAATCACAGCAAAGATGATGACAAAAGAATATAAGATTTGCTACAAAAAAGTGCAATATACGTAAGCTTTAAAAAAAAAGTCTGTCAGTCACCACTTTTGTGTCAGTTTTCAACATGAGGCTAAGTTCCAAAGATGCCAAATAGTCAGTGATGGATTGCTGGAGCATTGGCCACAAAAACTGCAAAGTTATTTATTGTGACAAGGGAAAGAGTCTGGAAAACCATGTCAGCATATGCCACACAGACAAACTGCATCTGCAAAGAGGAACAGTGGTTGCAAGTTGAAGCTCACTGACAGGGACAGATGGACACTTAACAGGATAGATGATACACACCACAAAACTACAGACTCAAGAAATGCCACAGAATTGAACCAAGACCTCCGTCACACAGTCTCAACAAAAACTGTACATCATGAGTTTCACAAAGCTGCTATTTATGGCAGGGCTTCCATTCAGAAATCACTTGTATAACCCGGTGTAAGGAGCTCAAAACCTGAAGGTAATCTGGTCTGATGAGTCATCTTTCACCCTTTCACCCTTGAGCACAGCACCAGGACCACAGTATTCTCAGGATGTAGTCATATCCCAAGATGATAAAGAGCCCATACACACTTCTGAACAAATCCAAGAATGACTTCATGAGCATCAGGGTAAGGTCACCTTCACCTTCAGTGGCCTCCCACCAGCAGATCTAAACATCATCGAACTTTTATGGGAGGTAGATTTCCACTTCCTTCATCCCTCAAAGCACTGGGGGCTTTCTTTCTTGAAGAAAGTGTCCAGTATCCTCTACACACAGTTCAGGATGCAGGGTGACAGCAGGACAAAGAGGATTGGAACTAGTCTGAAGGTAAAGGATGAACCCACTCCTTGCTTTGAACGGACAACAAAAGCAGCAGATCCTCAATAAACTACATAACGTACTAAAGTCAGTCCGTGTGCGTGTGCGTGCGGACATATCCCAGGTGATGGCACCTAGTAAAGTCTTTTATCCTTGGCCATTATATCAGATTGGAAACTCATCAAACATCTTGCCTTTGATAGGTTTATTGCGGTGTGTTAGGCACTGGACTGGAGTAAAGAGGCCCCACAACAAAAGAGCGTTGCCGTGAAGGAGGCTGTGATTTGCGGTGACAGTTTCATAGGCCCGTTAAGTTCGAGGCACACAATGTGCTCGGTAGCCTGTGAGAGAATGTGAAACAGTTCCGGAGGGGAACAAGTCTATGGGCCGTCGGTCTCCAGGCAAAGCCGGCTGAATACAAATGCATTCACTTGTTTAGAATGGAGTCCTCAGGCTGCCAAGCAACAAAGTGACTCATTTGTCCCGTTCCGCGGCACAGAATGCCATTATTCTCCATATGTTGCTCAACTCTGAGTTTTCTTCTGTTCGGTTTTCTTTGAAACGCTCAAAATAAATAAAGAATGGTCTGGCAAGCAGCAGTGGAAGGAATCCGCAAGTAATAAAACATATCAGACATGTCAAATATTTCCAAACTGCTGTCTGCAAGAACCAAGAAACACACTAGAATATACGATGATGAATTGCTTCGTATGATAACAGATATGACTACATTTTATATTCAGTGTATTAGGCCTATCAGTTCCTAGCAATACAGTTTTTGAAAAGTAAAAATGATGTGGTAATGTAATTCATTCTTTCACAGATTTCATATGTTGTGCAATTTTCCCTACATCACGACACCATTTTTTTTTCTTCTTCACTTCCTATTCCCTACATATATATTGAAGTAAGCTTGCATGAAAGTAATTTAGTCTTTTCTATATGGCCTTTATTGCGCCTACAGTGCCTTGGCCAAGACAGGTGAGTGCACACATAGTAAGTAAAGTAAGTAGAACTTTATTTATATTGCACCTTTCAAAACCATAGATAGATAGATAGATAGATAGATAGATAGATAGATAGATAGATTTATGAGTGAGAGAGATGTGTTAAGAGTATTTCTGCATTTCATACTGTATCCACATGGTGTCACCCTTGCATTCGCTTGGCCACATCCACAGCTGGAAGTCACTCAGAGGAGAAGTGCTGAAGCAGCACGGGTAGTGTTGTTCCTGAGAATGCATATGAAATGCACTGAAAACTGACATTGTGAGCTTATGTCAGACCATAGATGCCACTAGATAACACTCAGTAGAGCGCATACCTCCACCAACGCTATGCAATTGTTAAGATGTACCAGTTCCACATGTCAGATATCCACCAAAAGTTCATTTTTTTCCATGCCACATTACCAACTTGTTTCACGTCATAGCCACTTTTAAACATTTTAGTTGATTATCACAACACTGCATGGCTAATCAGCTCTATATCTGTTCAGTAGCCATTAGGGCTGCTCTTCTACCACTGGACCCAGTTTTGGAAGAAATGGCAGGTCGATTATGTCTAAACTGGAAGTGAGCTCTCCATGCCCCCATAATGTTTGATTGGGCCATTATGGTTTCTCAATATGGTTTCTCTTCTTCTGTCTGCTGATAGGCCACAAAGTTTGATGGTGTTACATGAATCCGTTCAGAAGTTATATGTGTTTATATGAGAAGCCAATGACACACACCTCTTTAGCCAATTGGTGCAAAAAGTTAATCAGTTATTCTTTGCCCCATGACTAACATTTCCACAAAGTTTATGATGTTATATGATTTTTGCATGCACAAACACATAAACAGGATACTCCAATAACCTGAATATTAACAGGATATTGGTGTGCATGTAAACGCAGTCAGTGTCTCTGGCTGAGAATAAAACATCCCAATTGGACTCTAAAGTATGCTATGGCTGCAGAAATGGGTTATCCTCAGCTCCTGGTATAATTGTTTTTAGATTAGTTTATTGTTTGATGATACACTTCAGTTTGCTGAAGTTGAAGTTGAAGTTTGCAACTGCTGGGTAAGACATTTCAAACCAGAATGGTCAGTTGATAATTGAGACATAATTGACATTTGAGTTTCTGAACTGCTCAGTGGACAGTTTGATGTGATAGTTGGTACATTGTGGTTTCTGAACTGTTCAGCAGGCTGTTTGACATGATAGTTGGTACATTTGAGTTTCTGAACTGTTCAGTGGACAGTTCCATACGATAGTACAGTGGTTCTCAACGTGGGGTCCGGGGACCACCAGGGGTCCTTGAGGGTGTTCCAAGGGGTCCCCAGCAAATTGATCAATTGTCAAACTTCAGCATTATTCCATTTACAAGAAGTTAACACAATTAGAGAATGCAGAAGAATTACTATTTTGATCATAGTTTCACTGTTATCTCTCTAGATAGTCTTGGAATTCTGTACAAAATCATATCTAACAATAAAAATATTTTCATATTTGGGTTTGAGAGACAAAATCTCATCAGTTGGAGGTCCATGGCCCTAATGTGGACTAAATAAGCGGTTTTGATATGGAAAAAGGTTGAGAATCACTGTGATAGTAGGTACACTGGGGTTTCTGAACTGCTCAGCGGATTGTTCAATAGTTGGTACACTGGGACATTGGGGATTTTGAACTGCTGTTTCAAACTAGAAGGTCCAATTAGTCTCGGATTGTTGATACAGTTAAGCTTCTGAACTGCTAAGCAGGCCATGCCAGATGAGTCGGCTGTCACATTAACCCACAGTTGCTGAGCTTCAGGGTGTGTTTAGAAGTTATTGGATCACACATCATGGACAAGGGATGTCTAATTGTAGCTGCAGCACAAGTTCAGTGTAGGTATAGTGTAGATGAGTATACCTCTTGTGGTGGTTAGAAGTTCTGGGACCCTAAGCTTTATTGCTCAGCCTTCAACAAAATGTTTTGTTGGTGCCCATTTGATGATCACCTGTCCCCCTTTTCCTCTAACATCCAAGCCATCTTTCTAGACGCTCACCCTTAATTGCATTGTCAAATGATCCAACTCAAATGAAGACTATGCTGAATCTATTCCTTTGAGACTGTACACTCTCCAGCCGATGCCTCCGCAAACACACCCAGTTCTGGAAAGATTAATCACCACCGGAGCAAAGAGTCATTAAAGTGCAGTCCAAGTACATCACTTTGTTTGGGATTGGTTTTAAGCATCATGTACATAGATAATGGATTGTGTTGGCTCTGCAAGTCTTTTGTTTGTGCATCAGAAACAAATTATGTCGATATAAAGCTACTGAGCATGACTCCCAGGCAAATTCTCTGTCCAATAAATTTTTCATGTTGATACACAACTTCCTCCTCTCGGATACTAATGTGTGCTTATTTTCCCGAGGTGTCAGACAGAAAAAAGAAATGTACCGTTGTCATCATTCGTCCCCCTGCTTGCCTCCTTGTCTGTCTTGTTCCCGTATTCTCCGGGGAGAGGCGGATCCGCTCCTCCTGTGGTGTGCCCCACATTCTTTGAAAATCGCCATGATTAATTCAGCTTAAGAGGCCCTCGGGCTGTGTATGGCTCTGCGTGTGTGCATATGTGTGTGCATGCATTCCTATGCCAACATAGACGCTGGCAGTTGTGTGTGTGTGTGTGTGTGTGTGTGCGTTCTTGCTTGTGCCTGGGATAGAGTCCAAGGTTCAGGACTGTTGCTGACACACTGACCTCACGCTGACTGGAGTTAACAGCACTCAGGCACGCTGTGCTGGCTCAGCACTACTCTGCCTGGACAGATGTGAGCTAGCATGTAGCTCTGTATCACTGCTCTATGGACATGGAGGTTCATCCTAGAAATGAATCATTAATGAAAGAATACATTTAAAAAGGTAATATCCGGCCAGTGATTTTAGCGGTCATGATGATGATTTATTATTGAGTAAGAGGAGAGCAACAACAGAGCTCGACACGAACCCAGCCAAACCTGAGCTTGAAAGATTTCAGTGCGAATAGCCCTTTTGAGCCCAATCCTGATTGAAGTCCAAACTTTTACTCACAGCAGGATTTTTCTATGATGTTTTGCTATCCAAATATCCAAATTCATCCCAACCCGGAGCGATCAACAGGAACATTCAGCCCGGCCCTTACCAGAACCCACTTGGTCCAGAGGTGTAGCGTTTAAAGTGGCATTCAGCAAATCCATGACCTTTGACCTCAATTCTGACCTCACTTCTGATCGACCAATGAACGCTTTCTGAGGTCTGTTATTTCTGAATAATAGACCACTGTTTTACTGTGACTATATGTTTTTTTGGCGGAAGCATCAGTTACTTTAACTCCTTATAAAATCATTTTAAACCAATGTTTTGTGCCAAATGATTAATACCTTTGGTGTAGCCATGTAATAAGAGGGATAATGTACAGCCATGTCATATTGGGTTTATTTTGCAGTAATGACTGGTTGGCTGTACATTATTCCTTACCTATCGCCGACCAGTAGGAATTGCAACATTGATGGAACTTGTCTCCTAGTTTTGAAAGCCAGAAATACAGATACATTATGGTCATTATATGCTATGGGACCGTAAAAATCGTACTTATTGCCCCTTTAATATCGGCTCTTTTGAAGAACCATGCTGTTTCGTGCTCTGATCTCCACAATCCACTTAGCGTAAGGAGCATCTGCTCTAAAAGCCAAAGCTCTAGTCAGCAGACCAGCATGTACTTACAGACCTGGACGTGATTAGGTTGCTCTCTATCTCTTTTGGAGAGCCTTAAGAGCACAGGGGGTCCGTGAGAGGGGGATTGGTTGTCTTCAACAGTAATTCCTCATGTAGGGACAGCAGCTGTTCTCTGACTTCCATCTATCTGCTTTTCTTCTGACTTGAGGGCAAGGTGACCATGACAGTTAGAGTATAATATAATGCATTTGAGTGTGTGTGTGCATGTTTGTGTGTATGTATCTACAGTGTGTGTGTGTGCACAGAAAAGCCATGAAGAGATTGCTCATCATTTCCAGCCACATCAAACCTAATACTGCAGACCTAAAACTTAAAAGTAGACTTGAAAATATAATACTCCAATTTGCAACTGCAATAGCTTTCAAAATGATCCAGATGATGATGATGATGATGATGATAGGAGGAGATATAATTACTGTGTAGGCCTCAATGTCAACAGGTCCTTTCTTATAGATTCAGTTCAGTACAATTCAAATATATTTCATCAGCATGACTGTCAATAATTACAGTAACACTGTTTTAACTGGTATTTGTTTTTTTTTGTTTTTTTATCTTTATGACATTTCTGCTTTAATTGGAGCTTATACAGTGAAGCATTGGGACTGAGAGAGGGGGTTGGGTGGGACAGGTGACAATGCCTGTGAGCCAGATTCAAACCCACGACACCAAGCGTACATGGAATGCAACTTCATTCCCCAGGACACCATTAGCAGCAGTGCTTTATCTGTTCCCAAAGAGGTGGTGAGAATGTGAATTACTGCTGCCCCACTTCCCCTCCCCTCCCCTCCCCTCCCCTCCCCGCCCCGCCCGGGAACACCTTGAGGGGAGCACTGCATCCTTACTCCCAGGGTGACAAAGATGGGCTGTGCATTATCCAACATGACACCTGCATTATACATGCACGCAGCCCCACTGCATGCACTGACTGAGGGGATTTAGGAGGTGCAGGAGATGCTTTTATTCCAGGTGCTTGAGCATGAGTAGATGATGCTGGATGCGAGGGATTATTTTTTAATCATCAACAATACGAACATATTATCAAGCCTGCATGAGGAAACTGTGTGCAAGAGGAACTTAAACTGGTGACATCAACAGTAGGGTTCGACTGATATGGGTTTTTGAAGACTGATACTGATTTTTTGTGCCAATGTTCAATATTTTTACATTTTCATGCCAAAAATTACCCAGATTTGTATTCATGTCAGGGTGGAAAAGCCTCTGAAACAGCATTTAGACCATCATGGGACACTAAAACTCTCCATTGGAAGCACATCAATGAGTGATATCTCTTATCGGTACAATGCAACCAGTCATTGCATTTTTTCATTGCAGGTTTTACAGACTGTTTTATGTAACTGTGGTCAGGGAGGAGCATCCATCATATCAGAGTAGGACGACATTGACTGGCCGGTATCCAATACTTAATAAAAAAAACCCATTAGCGGCCCAATTTATTGGCAAACTGAGTATCACCTAATGCTGATGAACAGCCCCTGAATTTTGGTTCTGCCCCTTATTGCTGCAGTTGTGGATCAGAGTTTTGTTTGTTTTGTTTCGTTTTTTAAAATCCAATTTTTGAAGTTTCTTGACCTGCCGACTCCACCTCAGAGGAAACACTCAAACACATCTCTCACACTGTGTACCTGTGTACTGTTGGATCAATATTGGTGTATTTGTATGTGTGTGCATGTCAGAGGGAGAGAGAGAGGGAAACCATCAGAGAATCAGAGAAAGTGCATGTGACACTCATTATAATAGACTCGTCATTCCATCACACCTAGATGCTGCTCCAATGAAAAAGCACTATAATATTCCTATCATATTCCAGTAGGACTTATAGTGTGTCTGTGGCACTCAATAGTGAGTTTATAGTGTCCTTAGTGTAGTTTATGATATTTCTGTGCTATATGTTGACCTAGCTGCATCATATTTAAAGTTTTGCTGTGATGTGTGTATGGTATTCTCTCTGGTTACAGATTCTCTCTGGTTAGGGTGGTAGCAGATATGGCCACTAGTTGGTAGCCTTGTCCTTTCTTTAATTCAAAGGCAGAGGATTGTGATGACAGTACATCAGCCCTACCTGTAAAGCCATGTGAATATTCATTACTCACAACTTAAATCAGCTCAGAGTTTGATCTCCTGGATGCAGATTAACGTGTTCTAGCCTTTTTGTTGATACTCTGCTTACAAATGATGCTTATACACTGATTCTAACACATTCTATCTCAATCAAAATGGAGATTATTCATCTCGCAAATTAGTCAACAGATAATTTCTTTGCTTACTGTCCACAGTATGCGAAAAATATATTGCCAGTTAATGCATCACCTGTCTTAATTACTGCTAATATGTTTTCATAAAATTTAACAAGTATTGACATATATGAAGACCAAATATACAGTATAAACATCCTGCATCTTTGAAGTATATATGTATAACATAGGGTGGAAATGTGTGTCAATAAATGGCCACTTCACATACTGTATTCTACATGCATATAGATGCATTTACATACATGGTACAGAAATAAATGTTCAATGTATATTTTGAAATGGCTTGCCAGGGATATTTTTATGTTTTGAAATATATGTCAGATTCTGTGGTGTACATAGGATACACATCCCCTCACCCAATCTGACACAACAGACACATCAGTACACACACACACACACACACACACACACACACAGGGAGACGGGAGGAGTGGGGGGGGGGAGGAAACGGGGGGGCAGGTACCAAAACTCGGAGCCCCTCCTCCAGAAAGCCACGGTGCGCCTCTGTTCCAATGGAAACAGGTGGGATCCCCAGACTCCTCCAATCACGCACTCCCTCCACGCGGGGAGAGTCCAGGACGGGGAGGCTGGACCCGACCAACTTCCACACTGAGACGAAAAGTAGGGAAAACAACATCCCTTCCCGCACGTTGCCGTTTGTTCTGGCCTGCATGTGTGTCTGGAGCTGTTCCAGTGAGCTCTAGCGGGGGGAGGCAGTTCACAGGAGCGCTGCTGAAGAAGTTGCAGCCACTTGGCGGCTGTTGAAGGCGGTGTGTCGCTGGGACGGCTCGCTGCGATGGAGCACAAGTACTGAGCCGATTTTGGATTGTTTTTTCTTGGATTTCGCCATATAACCGACCCGGTTTGGGTTCCCTTCGATATTCTTTTGGTTCCTCTGGAAGACTGGACTAGTAAATACTGCGACCATGCCTGGAAAAACCAAGTACAACCTCGTTGATGATGGACATGATCTGAGGATCCCGTTGCACAACGAGGAAGCATTCCAGCATGGGATCAACTTCGAGGCAAAGGTGAATTCCCAGCCAGCTTTAAACTGAACACAAACGTTAAACAGTTGAATTTATAATATATGTTTTTACAATGTTGTTTTCTGTCCTCTTCGTTATCAAAATATTTGTATCGCACGCGCTAGTATAGGCTACTTTAGCCAAAAATTCGTGTCTATAGGTAGACACAGTGGGCTGCTGCTGGGCATTGTACAGCAATGTATTCAAAAAATATTGCATTATAACCGAGTTACCTTTTGGGAGTTGTAGTCTACACATGAAGTAATTCAAAGATTTCAAGTATTTAGCAAACTCAATCTCTTCGGTTGTTAGTGGGGAACTTTTGCATAGTTAACCATTCGCATTATAGGCCCACGTTGGGACTATTTCAAGTAACATTTCAGTGTGTGCTATATCCCGTCGACTGTTTCGTTAATGAGCTGTACCTGTCATATTTTACTTTGCTGGGAACAGTACATCGGCAGTCTGGATGTGGCGCGGCCGAACAGCCGAGTGGAGATCGTGGCTGCAATGAGGAGAATACGGGTGAGTGGAGGCTTTCATCCGAAGCGAAACTCCATTCAAATATCTGACAATTTACTGTTGTCTTGCTTATCGGCAAATAAACATGCCTGGCAGAATGAGACCTGAGGTGTTTCACGAAGAATTTGTCTCCGCATGTAAATTCTGCATACTTATTATTCACCAAGCAGCACGTTATATCGATAAATTTAAACTTTTATAACTAATTTACACTGCGCTACCAGCCGCCACGGTGCATCTTGTTGGAGCAAGATTGCGGGAATAGTAGGCGAACCAGTTCTACAAAATGAAATTCTATTGAAGAAAGTGCTGTTTGGTCGTTTTGATGTATTCCGAATTCACGGGGTGACCCTAATGATTCGTTAAAGGTGTAAAGTTGTGTTATAGAAAGTACGGGCCGTTGCCGATAAGCAGTGAAACATTAAAGAGTGAGGTTTTTCAATGGCGTTTGGAGTACCTTCTCCATACAAGAGAGAAAGGCGCTTATCGGTTTAAGTCAACACCTACATCAGGCTGTTAAGAGAAAACGCCCCTATATATTTGGATTATGAACAGCCATTGTGTCATTTTGTGTATGCTAAATGCACATAGTGGTGCTTTGAACATTGGTTAAGCTGCTGGGTGGCCCTTTTCCCCCTTGAGCCTCAGCAAATGGTGTGACGAATCATCAAAACAAGGCAAGGCTGAGCAAGAGAGACTTGATGTGCTAAATACAAAAGTTATCATCGGGAAACAGATTGTACGAGTGCGAGTTGAGAAAGCAGCTCAGAGTTTTGAATGTGTAGGCCTGGCGCTGTCTTGCACTTGTCTCGCCTTGTGGGAGATTTGGTCTCCCATGTGCTCCATCCCTGATTTGGATTTTCCTTTGAAGCAATGCACTGGAGTGGAAGCTCTCTCTCGCACTCACTCTCTCTCTCTCTCTCTCTCGCATTCTCTCGCTCTCTCTCCCTTTACTGCTGTGTAAACGTAAGATTTACAGCCTTTTCAGCTCTAGAAAGTAGACTTAATCTTCAGACTGCTTGCATATTCTCAGCATTTGGCACTGCTGCCCCTCCTCCTAGCTGTCATTCATTGGTGTGTCTGTTTGCTGGGCAGTAGTTGACTTGGCAACCTCATGCAGGTCCAGTGGTCTAGTGGTATTTGAGGTTTTACTCTGTTAAAGTGGTAGGTATTCGGTGATTCAACAAGATTCCCACCCCCCTGTTTTGAGTGCAAAACCAAGCTCTTACAATGATGACCTCATACCCTGCAATGATGACTTCATACCCTTTTTTTTTTCTCACATGCATTGTAAATAGCCTGCAGTTATTAACCTGCTGAATGTAGATTAGCCGCTGCAAGTGAGAGTGGCTGGTGGAGCGCTATGTGTTATGTTGTGGTTCATGTCAGCGGGACACCCACACACACTGCAGGCACGTCCATGTATGCACGCACAGTCGAGCAAAAAGGTGCAAAAATGTTCCTATTAACCTTTTCAGAATAGTGACCCCCGCTATAAAGTGGACCTCCCGGTGTGCTGCCATGGTAGCTGCTGCTGTTGGCAGGAAAACCAGCTTTGGTTTGGCTCCTCCGGTGTGAAAGTGGTCCGACACAGGCTTGACCGCACAATGGAGGGAAACCGCAGGTATCCCGTTTGGAAGGGAGGTCACCCTGGAAGGCCCCGGGGCCACTGGAGTAGCACTAACGCCATTCGTTTCACTTCACTCTTACTGCACAGCTGCTGAATGGATATCCTTGATGACAGCGGAGTTTGCTAATGCATGTAAAGGCTAGGTCACACTAGATGATTTGTACAGCGATATTTCTGTCCGGACTGGACTTCACACTACACTCTTGTGTAGTGTGAAGCGGGCCGAGACTGACATCTGAGAGTGACCCAGGCATCGGCCAATGGGAGTTTAGTTCAAGGAGGAAGAAAAACAGAATGAAAGGGACGAGAACTCCTTTTTAACAACATCAGCTCCCACTCGCATAGATATTTACATCCGTAGAGATTCCCAACTCCACTTGTTCCACTCTTGATAAACTGATAAATGTCATATAAAATGGTATAAATGGCAGCATGCCTGGATGAAGCCTCATAACATTCTGCATCAATGTTATCCTCGTCATAATGTCATAAACCTACATTTGTAATGTAAATGTGAACTGTAGCCTCTGTACCATGGAGCAAGAAATGGTAGAAAACCTTTTTATAATTATATTTACAGTGAACTGTTCTGGACGAACGTGAACATTTTTGAATGACAGAATCAGGTAGCGTGTGATCCCTCGTCTTCATGTGTGTGACGCCCGTCTTTGACCTATAGCCTACTGTGAACTGATGGGATGGCAAGCATTTACTCACGACCAGTGGTTCAGTCTGAACTGGTTGTTTACATTTTAAAAATTGCTAACTGTTACCACGAAAAGTCAGGCTGTTGTAGTTATTACCAAATCAAATTCAAATGGAAACAAATTCTTCATTACGCCGGGGACTATTTTCAGTGCTACGGAACTACTTTCCTGAGATTGCAAACGTGTTTACAGCCGGGTTATTAAGTTGTTTGAGGAAAAAGTCGTCCGGCCCGGTGCGTCATGATGATGAAATATGTTGCCAGAGCAGCAGCATGGCTCTTTGACGTGTTTTTAATCGTTTTATTTAATACAATGGAGTTCTACGGCTGCTGGGACATGGCTGCATTGGGCACCGGCTACATGGACGAGACTTGTTGGCAAAACAAAATCATTCATAGGATTTGTTGACGGTAAGCAATGCTTTAAAAAACACCAGCCTTATCCTTTAAGATAGCCAGGCTTAGCAAGGCTTTTAACTTCTTCATATAAAAACAAGACTGCCTTGGCTTTCTTCCTCCTCGACGGACTCCGTGTTTGCAAGAGGCACCGTTTTCGACAGTCGAAAAATAGTCAATGGAACATGAACAGAAGAACAGACTGTGGTATCTGCTTTCATCATGCGCTCTCATGCAACTCCGATCCCTTCTGGAGCTGTTTAGAGGGAGTTTTGTAAATTGATGCTGCCCACACTGCCCGGTCTTTTCCCAAGATCTCTATCAGTCTGTCTTTCTGCACAGTCAGTCGGAGTCATGCGGGTTGCTAGGCAACTGGTTGATGTATGGTGTCATTGTTCATTGTGTGCATGAGTCACCTGTAAGCCAATAGCTGATAACAAACTAATGACACGGCAAAGCAGGAAATAGCCACCTCCGCCGGAGCAGTACGCACAGCACTGCACGACGTTCTCTCTCGTTCTCACATGCACGCGCGCACACACACACACACTTTTTGCTGACCATGTTACCCTGGAATAATTAATTCTTGTTTCTTAAAATTGAATGGGGAAACCAAATCTATCATAGTGTCAGAGTCTGACCCAAGTGCTTGAGTTGAGAAGTAAACTGATGGAAAAAACAGATTCAGCTTCACTCGGTGGAAAAGAAAATGGAACTTTCACTGCAAGAAAAGTTTTTTTATTTATTCCTTCACCGAGTGTATCTGAAAGTGTTGTTTTCCCCCCACTTTTTGGGTATGAAAGATTCACAGTTGAATGATGCTAATCGTCTGATGTGGACTGGAGCTGAGCCTTCAGAGAGAGGGAATGACCACAGTTAGAAATGAGTCTTCCCTCACCTTTTCCTCACCCTTAGCTCACCAATCATCGGGATCCACACTGAGATGGACTGTGTAATGAAAAGAGCCTTATAAATTGAATTTATTATCATTATTATCCGGCAAAGCGCAGTAGTAGCTTATCTGCTCAATGGGAGGGGAGACCTTTGCCGTGAATTAAAGGGATTAATTTCATATTAATCTGCCTTTGCTGGGTTAATTGACTGTGGGATGATGGAACAGCATGGGATGAGACGATTAGACGTCCGTCTGAGGAGATTGAAAGTGTACAGCGGTGTCGGAGAGGGAGTAAGAGGCAAATACAAATGGGTTCTCCGTCTATCTAGCTGCCAGGATCAGGGCCTTTGCCAGAATCAGGATCCTCTGTGCGTCATTTTTTTCCCCCTGCAACAAGCATCCGCCAACTCATTTTTGGGAAGGACTGGTTGTGGCTACTCTGCTAACCCTAAAAGAATTGAATTATTCTGGGTTTCAGTGGACAGTTTTACTGTCACATGATGGGCTAAATGTGGTTTCAGAGGCTTTTCCATCCTGGCAGGAATACAATTCTAGGGGAAACGCTGAATACTGTAGCTGACCTTTGACCTCCTTGTGGAAAGGAGGAAACGGAGAAGAGAATATTCCCCATGGGGATCCGTAAAGTAATACAATAACATGAAAGACTATGGACACACAGCCTTGCATGTTGTTCTACATAGTATATGTTGAGGTGAGGCTGTGTTATTACTCGCGACAGACACGCTGGCCATGGAATGACTCAGCGAAGTAATTACATGGCTGCTGGTGTCTTTGATTTGGGCTTTGCCGAGAGATAAAGAAAAGGAACAACAGACGGAAAGACAGAGGGAGAATCAGAGAGGTAGAAAAAAAGGATTGTGAAGAAAGTGGAAGAATCATTGATGGAGGAACTGAAAAGTAAAAAAGTAAAAAAAAAAAAGGAAATCTGTCTACAGGTGGAGAGAGAGGTTGTGTTGTTTAGTGTGTCCGTACTCTCGTTTTTATCTCTTGCTGTTTTAATTAGTGGCAGCTAGAGTTAACCTGCGTCGGCTTGATTGACGTTAACAAGATATAGAAGCCCGGCGCCCGTCCAATTAATCCACCCCGGCTTAATAAATGCACTCCTCAGCAAAGATGCCTTGCATTAAGGCTGATAGTGCAGAGAAAGACCTCCAAGCGCTGTCTTTTATCACCTATCTAAGCTGCTGTTGAATTCAGTGCTTTTTTTTTTTTTTTTTTTTAACCTCTGTGATTGAAACGCATTTCATCAGCACTCAGTTCTGTCATGCCCTTGCGCTGTAATTGTTCACCATAGCTAGGGATGGAATATTGGAAAAGGTACAGAACCAAATTTTTAGGGTATCAAAAGGTATTCCGATATACCTCATACCTTCTAATTCTGGTTTATGAGTATTTTTTACCAAGGAAATTAATTAATCTGATCCTAACTGATCCTATTTACAAAAGGAGATTGCATGTAGAAATGTAGCATGTAGAAACTAATTCACTCCATCAGTTAATGAAATGTGCTTTCATCCAGCTTACAAAAAGGCATTGGAGTGTCTTTGTAGAAGACACTTCTGTGGGCTGTGGAGTATAATAGGCGTCCCCAGCCACAGCTCGGGTGGCCGAATACCAGCGCGGCCTCAAGTGGGACTGCAGCCAATCTCAAGTCTATCAGGACCTCGGTAAACTTGGCTGACATTCTCCGAAGATGCCTACGCATAGCTCTGTCTATATGCTTTCACCACAGCAACTGCGCGGCCTCCTGGGAGCAGCAATACTATCTATTTAGCATGCGTGACTAACAGACGAGGCTGGAGCGCTCTCGCAGGAGTACGGTGAATGTTGGGCTTTCATGTCGGGTGGAAAGAGACATTGGTTTTCTCACCGTGAAGACAGGCACACACACACACACACACACAAACCCCTGCTGGTTTACCTAATCACATTATAAACCTAGAGAGGAGTGATCCTCAAGTAGCAGAGTGCTAAGCACACTGTAATGTTTGCTATTTAGCAGATGGAGGATTTTTTTTTCAAGTGCACGCTTGATATCAATTTTCTGCTCTCAATTAATGTAGCTCTCCTCATTTCCCTTTCAAGTGCATGGTACTTTCAGTGAAGGTGCCCTCCAATTAGAAGGCGAGAGGCTTTTAATTCCCTGATTGAAACCCTGTTCACTGACCCTTTCATCCAGCAGCAGTAGGTCATTTGTCATTGGGTGCCAGAAATTGTTAATCATTAATCAGAGTTTATTGTTATTTTGAACTGAAATCGGTAACCGCGTCATTCAGGAGAGCTTTCTCCCCTGTTGGATTACATAGATTAAGAAAGATTCGTGCTCTATGCGCCAAAGGTGGCTGTCTGGAAAATATATTGTGGTTTGCTCTCCTTGACTGCTGTTTTCTTTGATGGGTGAATTCACTCGTGGTCTGCGAGACGTGTGAATTCGACAACCGCGCATTTGTCCAATCACCGGGAAATGGGGTGCAGTTCTAAAACTAGAATGGCCCTCGTCCCACACAGCTGAACGGACAGGCCCATAGATTTGAATGGGAGGCGTGAAGTGGGCAATCACAGAAAACAATGTGTGTCTGTGTTTGCCAGGCGGAAAGTGAACAAGTTACAACAGATGGAAAACTGCACGCTTGCCAGTGGTGAGCATCCTGTCAAATAATGTAATAAAATAAAATCAAACAATTAACAACTTAACGTTACTGATAACATGCACTTAGCAAAGCCCACTATGGTAATACATCCTGAACAAAGGATTAACACCCACTTACAATGAAGAAGTCCAACAAGCAATATGCCAAACCTAAATCAAACAATGCAGTTTTGTAAAATGACACAACTTCCCTTAACAGCAAACCAGGGAAGTTGAAATGAATCTTCTGCTAGCTAGCCCAAAGGCTTCAACAAGCAACTTGAATTGTAGAGAAATGTGAAATGGGGGGATGGGGGGATGGGGGGGGGGGGAGCAATCTCCCAATGCAGCGGCGGTGAAAAGTTGTGTCAGCAGGAGCGGTGACTTGCAGTCCATCAGCTGGACTATAAAGGTTACTACCACATGCATTTCAGACATGGCAGTTCAACAAGGGCCTAATGGAAATACTGTAGACTCTTAGCCACATCAGCAGGAGATACTTTCCCCTTTTGGCAAGCATAAAAATGTGCACCGTACACTATCAAGAAAGTCCTCCCTGAATTCAGGAACTGGTGATGGAGTTTGGGCTTTTCTTCATTTGTCCTTGTCCCGGCTTCTTTGAGGATAGGTAATGATTCTCGCTAAAGCCTTTTTATATAAAGTTCTTTTAAAACCCTCTCTTTGTGCTCTTGCAAACCCTTTTCCTCTTCCCGAGCTCCAAGGGTAGGGTCGGTGCTGAGCGGCCTCTTCCGCAACTTAAGGTTGGAGTTTAAAGGTGAAAGAGCGAGCGAATGGCGACTCCCGCAATTACGCGACGATTACCCTTCCTCCCTCCCTCCTCTTCCTCCACCTACTCCTCGACTTTTGACGTTCGGCGCACCGGAGGAGATCGGATTTGTAGATCAATCGAGCGAGTTAATGTGGTGTTATTCAACGGGCACTCGCTCATGCAGAACGTCACATTTATTGAGGTGTAGATAGGTTGCCACTTTCTCCCATACTGGCCGGCTATGAGCGAAGGGCAGGTTGTAAATCCCACATAGGCCGTCTTTTCATACTGGTTAATGGTTAACTTGGCTTTGTTGTCCACCAGATGGTAAATAGGATAGTAAGCTGATGACCATTCAGAGACAGCATGTGAACAGTACAAGTCAAACTGTGCATTGTCCATCTTGTCTAATATTAAGCTACATCAATTCCCATGAATCACCATTCACAGTTTTTTTCTACAAGCCTGCTCTGCAACTTTCTAGGAACGGGCTTGCACGTTAGTAATATTGCCTCCTTGTCTAGATATGCGTGTGTGTGTGTGTGTGTGTGTGTGTGTGTGTGTGGGTCCGACTGCACGCCTGCCTGCTTGTATTTGAAGCCCTTTCGCTCACCAGCGGGCTGACTCCGGGCCAGCGGCTTTCATGTCTGACTGACCTCTCTTTCTACTTCAAAGAGCGTTTGTGCGTGTGTGTGTGTGTGTGTGTGTCGTCTCTCGACAACAACCCGTGCCCTCTTCGTTACTGACCCAGAGAGTGGAGGGGAGTGCCAGGAAACCCCTCCTCCTCCCCCTCCACCACACACACACCCACACACCCACACACACACACACACACCTCCCGCCTGGTTCCCACAGAGCAACTCAGCGCTGTAAATCAACTGTCAATATCTTTCACTCCTGACCCCCTTCTACCTCTCTTTACCTTTCCCTTCTCTCCCCTCTCCTTCGCTTTTCTCTCCTTTCATTTTCATCCCCTTCTCGGCGTCGTTCTTTGCTGCCAGCCTCCAACACCCCCCCCCCCCCACCTCCTCCTCCTCCCTCCACGCTGTCCTTTCCCTCAGCAATCTGTTAAGCTCAGTCACTTTGTCCTCCCCTTCATCAGCGCCTGAGTGAAACTTTGGCTGATTCACGGGGTTCTTTTCTCAGAAACCGGGGGGGGGGGGGCCTTTGTCAGCCCCCCTCCCCCCCTTGCCGTAACTAATGGCGACACCGACTTAATTTGATCCCTCCCCTCCTATAATTAACGTCCGCCGCGCCACCCGAAATATAACTCATTCCGCAGAATTTTTATTAACGTTTTTTAATCCCGGGATCATTAAATAAAAAAAAAAAAGAAAAAAAAGAACCCAGAGATAAATATCCAGGAAGCGAACCCTCCCAGTTGCTCCTGGTTTTTTCGGAGGAGGGATTGTTGTGTTGATAACGCCCTCGCAGCCAAGAAATCACTTAATAAATTAAAAAAAAAAAGAGGAGGTAGACATTTAGTTTTCGTTTTTTTTCCAACCCAGTGAGGACACGCAGCTGGTAAATGACTATAAATCTCATAAGCTTTTTGCAAGAGTTTGCCTGCTACGGCCAGGTGTGGAGGAGAGGATCTTATATATACACACACACCTGCTATCTGTGCATTAGTGTTATATCGTTTTCCTGCTGGTTTAGTCGGGGGGGTGTTTGTGTATAATGAAGACATCCACCCGTTTCAAGAGAGCCGAAAGAGAAAGAGAGAGAGAGAGAGAAAGAGCCCCCGCCCTTCCCTCGCCAACATCCAAGCTGACAGTGACAAACTCGGCAAAACGGCCTCAAAGTGAGTTGTCAGCAGTCTGAAGTGCAGTTCCCGTTCCCGTCTTTACCTTCTCCGCTCCCTCCGTCTCTTTTTTTTTTTCCACCTGTAGTCCTGATCGCACCCCCGATGCCCCCCCCCGGAAACCCGCCGCCTCACTCCTTCATCTTGTCAGACCGTGTAATGGTGCGCAGATGCTGCAGGAGTCCTCCCAGCTCCCTCCCAGCATTTCATTTAGATGTTTTTGGTTTTTTTACACACCCCACACAGATACTAGATGCTCCCCCCCCCAGTAAATGTCAGCAATAAATTGGGAGCGCTCCCGGTTTGTGCTCTGAGCCAGGCCAGGCAGTGATACGACTGACTGTGATCCAGGACTCGGAGGGAAGTGTTAAGACCGCTGAGTTGGTATTAACTTTCAGATGGTCGCCCCGCAGCCACAACATGGGGAGAGGAGGCTCAGCCTGCCGCCTTTTTAGGAAGAGCGGAAAGTTGAGGAAAGTTCAACTTGTTAGGGGGACGTGACCGTGGCTCCTTCTGATCCCCATGGTCCAGTCACAAGTCACAAGCCCGTGCCCAAGCCAAGCTAACTGTGTCAGCCAGCTTAGCACGCTAGCTTTAAGGAAAGTCTTTGCCAGCCAGCAAGCTAACCATATGTAACACAGCTGAAACCCAGCCAGCTAATAAGCTAGTTAGCTCGATGGCATTGATTGATGTTGCCCACAGTCAAGAACAGGCCTAAATAACAGATCATTGATTTGGCCTATTCATCAACATCCTTAGTGACTGCAAGTATAGGCCTACTTACTCACACTCACACTGGCTAAGATAACCTGCACCAACATGGCTGCAGCTTTGTTGTCTTATATGCTATACTGTCCTTAAACTCTCTCTCTCTCTCTCTCCCTCGCTCTCTCTTAATTCAATTCAATTCAATTTGCTTTACTGGCATGAATGTCATAACAACAAAACTGCCAAAGCGTCTCAGCACAGTCAACAAAAGGATACAACTGATCTGACAACAGAGTAAACAGTGGATACATTACTGAATAAGGAGAAAATAAATCAAATAAGATACTGACAAAGCAAGAGCAGTATTCAAATAATAGGTATTATAACAATAAGTAATTGTAGTATATAGTAGTGAGTAAGATAGGTCAAGATGATCATTCTCTCTCTCTCTCTCTCTCTCTCTCTCTCTCTCTCTCTCTGTCTCTCTCTGTTTATCTCTCTCTGTCTCTCTCTCTCACTCTCTCCTATCTGTATCTGTCTGTCTCTGTCTCTCTCTCTCTCTATCTCTCTCTCTCTCTTTCTCTTTCTCTCCCTCTCCAGTGTATGTACTGCCTGTGACTGCTGGCTCTCTTTGTGGCTGGTAAATCATTACACTGGGTTAGGGATGCGTTAGCTAATGGCAGGCCTTCAGTCTGGGTGAGATAAAGTGGCTGATTTGCAAAAGGTAACCATGATGATGGAGGCTCTCTGGCTAACAGCTTTGCAGAAGTTTTTTTTTAACTTTTCATGTTCTTTGTTTACACATTATACATCAGGTTGCTGCTCAATACTTCTCATCTTGCCTTCACTTCAAAGGAAAATGTCCCAGGTCCTTTTTGCTGAGATACTTACACTTACAATAAATAAAGTATCGCATTGTCCTATTTATTTACCGTACTCATCATTTTCAGCTGAGGTTCAGCAGCACTGTTGCTGAAACTCTGTGAGCTGAAATATAATGTTGATATTTCCAGTCTGTTTTTATGTCTGAATGAATTGTTTCTGTCCTGAGGATTGTCTGTATTGTATTGGCTCCTGCTGATTTTCCTGCCTGTTCTGCAAGATAGACTCTTTATTATACCACCAGTCTGATTTTGCTGAAATTTGGCGAGATTATGCATCTTGTCACCGATTGGCCCAAGAGGTGCCTGCATCATTCCTAGGTTACAACATGTTTACTTGTAAGCATGTGATAAGTATTGGTTCTATGGATGTATTTATGTATGTAATATGCCATAAGCTATGTTTGCTTATGGTTCAATTCCTAACGTTACTGTATTCTCCATAGAAGAGATGAAGGCAGCTGACTAGGGAACCAGAGAGCTGAAATCACATTCAAATAAGCGAATAATTAATTAGGTCTGCATGTCTTTCGCACAAACGCACCTTGGGATTTGTGCATGTGGTAGACAGTGGGCATAGCAATTTTATATTCTGAGACCTGGCCTTGCAGGACCACTTCCAGTGCCTGTTGTTGTAGTTTGAAAGTGGGGGAAACGCATCTCTGCAAACCGATGCCCTGCAAGGTGCTCACAATGTCGAGGGAAAAAAAAACACACCGGATCTGCCCCACGGAGCTGTCTGTGGCTAACCATGGTGGTCTAAGAAGCGGGTCTGAGTCAGTATGTGTGTCTTTCTGGCAGACAGTGTGGTCTGCGGCTTCTGTGCCGGGTAGCAGTCTTAAGTGCACCCCCCCCCCCCCTTGAGGTGTTACGGTGCAGGCGGCTGCTGTTTTAATTGTTGTTGTTGGCTGTAATGGCTTGCTGTGAGCGTCTGGCTGGCTCTATGTGTGTCTCTGGGGGTAGGGGCGGGGGGTGGAGGGCACTTTTATCCGTGACCACTTTGTCACTCTGTAACTCCTCCTCTTCACCCCCCCTCCCCCCACTGGAGCTGATACACTTGTGTTTCATTCCTTCCCTTCTGCAGCCTTTTTTGCTGTCACCCTTTTGATTCCCCCTCTTTCATTTCACATTAAAAGTCTGTTATTCATTTGTTTTCTTTGGGTGTGTGTGTGTGTGTTGCTGCTGCTGATATCAGGACCTCTGATCTCCATCCTGACACCAATGTAAACACACTCAGCCTCACTGTAAACTGGGCTCTCATTGGCTGCTGACGGCCTGATCCTTACACACCACAGGACTCGTTCGGGACCCTGCAGATGTCGGATCGGTAAATATCAAAACATGCTTGATATGATGATGTGCTCGGATCAGTCTGTTAAGATTGAATCTGAATAGATAATCTTTGGCAGTCATCGGTTCCTACCCGAACATCTGACCAGGATTCCCTCCGGTGTCTTCCAAATCTGGGCGTAAATAAGCCCGATAATCCTCTAGTGCATGTGCAGGAGAGGAGGGACTAACCAGTGCCATCAACCAATCGGCCCTCCATTGGCACACGGTCGCCCATCCCTGCTCCAGTGCCTAGCTATAGCCTCAGAGAGAGAGAGAGAGAGAGAGAGGGAGAGAGGGAGAGAGAGAGAGAGAGAGAGAACAAGCAATCACACAGAGTACAAGAAGCAGTTGGCACCTCCGGCGACGGCATTACAAGATTACAAGCCGCTTGCAGAGAGACCACACGCACTATTCCTCCCAACACCCAGCTTTCCAGAGTCTGCAGTGCCTCCCCCCCCCCCCCCTCTCTTTATTTCATTCTTTACAGTTTAAAGTAGGAGTTTTTCCCATGAGCACCTACAGGGCTTGGTGGAGAATCGAGACATCCGGAGATCGACCTCCTCCAACCCTCTCGCATCCTCTCTCTCTCTCTCTCTCTTTTTCTTCCCTTTCCTCTCTATATTTTTCCTCCCCCCCCCCCCTCACGTCCTCCCTTCATTTCTTTCCCACCTTGTCCCGGTGTTCCCTGATCTTCTAGCTGTCGTCCTCCTCTTTCTCTTTATCCCTGTATCACCCTCACCTCCCCCCTTTCCTGTCCTCCTCCTTCATCCTCCTTCCTTGTCCCCTCCTCCTCCTCCTCCTTATCTTCATACCCGCCCCTCCCTCTTTCGCCCCCGCCGTTCCTTCTCTGCCACCTCCTCTCCTCCCTCCCTCCATCGGTGAAGCGGAGAGGTCGCATTCCCAGCATGCCGCCTGCATACCTAGCATGGTTATCATAGCTGGGCTCTCAGCGGGAGTGGCTCTTCCTCTCTATACACAGAGCGTCATTGTTTATGCCCGTGTTAACTAGAGGTGCCAGTCGGCCAATAATTTAAATAAGAATATTGGAAAAGGTACAGAACCAAATATTTAGGGTATCAAAAGGTATCCAGAGGCTGCAAAATGTTCTTACAATGAGAACTCATACCTTCTAATTCTGGTTTATGGGTATTTTTTTTTACCAAGGAAATGAATTAATCTGATCCTAACTGATATCTGATCCTATTTACAAAAGGAGATTGCATGTAGAAATGTAGCATGTAGAAACTAATTCACTCCATCAGTTAATGAAATGTGCTTTCATCCAACTTACAAAAAGGCATTGAAGTGTCTTTGTATAAACAATTTAAATAAGATCAGTGATTGGCTGATTTCTGTTTCAACTGCCCAATCAAATTATAGGCCTACATTCGTTACTTGTGCTTATGCGCCTTTTGATGGTCATTTGATTTTTTTTCCAATAGAGAAACGGACCCATCTGTTCTGTAAGTGTCCTTGCTGCGAGAGACTTGGACATTCCTTCTGTTTCCTTTCAGAGCGTTTTGAGAGGCTTCGATTCTATGTATTCATTTACACTCTTCAACTGTTAATAAACGCTGACCGCTCTCATATATTCATTTTGAATGCGTTTATGGATTTCATAGCCTGTATGATTAGAAACAGTTAAATTGCTGGCCTTTTTTTTTTAAAAATCCAAACGTAGGCAGCACAAGTCATGCAGCCTTAAGGATAGTCTGGAATTGAACTGTTTGTGCTCGCTCTGTTGTTGTTAGTAGAAAGTCTGGGAGGAAATTCATCATATCAATCAGCAGATCGGTGATCAGCCAATCACACTGTTAAAAAACACGATCGGCGCATTCCCTAATGTTAAAATACAAGGATTTTGCTGTTAAGGCCACTGCTGGCTACAGTCACCTTTTTATTAACTCAGTTCTTTGGTGGAATACAAATCCATAAACATGCATATAAAAGCATGGCTTGCACACACACACACACACAGCCACAGATACACATCCCGCATACTCATAGGCAGCGATACACGAAAGCGCACACTCAGTGGCAGCCAGCTGAGTGATAATGTTATGCAGTCATCCGCTGCTCCCCGGGCTGACCTTGGAGCTGCCCTCATCTATCAGCCCCGGGACTCGGCTTTATCTCGCCACGGCAAACCCGTCCCCCCCCTCCCTCCCTCTCTCCCTCCCTATCTCCTCTCGGCGGCCGCGTCTCAATAGTGCCAACAGCCTAGCCAAACGCCCTCCTAACCGTGGCTATATTTCAACCCCCCCCCACCCCCACCCAATAAGCCCTCATCCCGCCCCGCCTTCCCTCGGCTGAACCCCAACACTCCCGACTAACCGCCTTGGCTTCCTCTCCGTCCCCCTCGAGGCCAGTTCAAGCCCTGCCAAATAATGATCCGCGACAGAAACTTCCATTAATCCTTCTAAAATATCTTTTTTTTTTTTTTTTTTTTTTGGAGCCAGACATTTTCTTCGCCGCGCGCACCGTTTCAGGAAATGACGGCAGTTTTACTCGCCGAAGGTTTTTCCGGCCCGTCATATTTCCGAAATATGACGGAAAATATCAGAGCGCGTCCGCACCCGCGTTTTTTTTTTTTCGCTTCAAATAATTCCCGTGCTTTCAGATCAGCGCGGATGAAAGGGACGCGGAGAAAGCGGGACGGGGAGGGGATGTTTTCCGAGTAGTGTTAGCTCCCCCGGAGTGTGTGTGTGTGTGTGTGTGTGTGTGTGTGGGATGAAATGATGTCGCCCCGTGTCACACTCCAATAGGGTTCTAATGAAACCTTCTCCCGCCGCACAGACACTTTCATTAGAGCTGCAGGCTGCCGCTGTCGGCCCCCGCTTTACCCCCGCAGCCCCCGGGTGGATAAACTACTCTCAGACCCCAACAAACCCACAAACATTTCTTTTTTTTTTTGGGTCTTTTGTCTTGTCTCTTTTTCTCTCTCTCAATCTCTGTCGCTTGATTCCTCCTCGCTTCCTTTCTTCCCGTCTCCTGCCCCCTCCCCTCTTTCAAAACCCCTTTCTTTCTGTGAATCTGTGTCTCTCGCAATTCAATTCATTCAC
>NW_027283461.1:0-64676 GCF_046629955.1 Centroberyx affinis | reverse complement strand
TCCTCCTCCACGCTGCCCTCGTACTCCAGCAGCTCCTTCAGACTCTGGTACAGAACCTGCGCAACACACAGTTAGGCACAATCAGGCTGTGTACTCATTAAGGCTGTTATAATGAATTTCAATATTCAAATTTCAGTCGATTTCAGTTGTAAAAAAAAAAAAAAAAAAAAATATCGCAATGAATTCAAACCCCAACCTGCCCTTTGAATGCGTCAAAAAACATTTATTTATTTTACAGCAGACTGCATGCTATGAATCTACTCAGGCTGGATCTGTTTAGAATGCATTGTCCGTTCATTGCACCCTGCTTTGTGTCAGCATGTGCAGGGAGGAAAGGATGGGACCTAGAATACAGCCCTGCATGACCCCACAGGTTACAACTTGGGAGGGAGAGGAATAATTACCTATTGAGACTTTGCATGTTCTATTAGAAAGATGAGACCTGAGCCAGTCTAGTGTCGTATTTCAAGGTGGTCAATTAGAGTTGCGTGATCAACTGGGGCGGCAACTAACGATTATTTTCATTGTCGATTAATCTGTCGATTATTTTCTCGATTAATCGATTAGTTGTTTCGTCTATAAAATGTGAGAAAATGGTGAAAAATGTGGATCAGTGTTTCCCAAAGCCCAAGATGACGTCCTCAAATGTCTTGTTTTGTCCACAACCCAAAGATATTCAGTTTACTGTCATAGAGGAGGAAAGAAACCAGAAAATATTCACATTTAAGAAGCTGGAATCAGAGAATTTTGACTTATTTTTCTTAAAAAATTACTCAAACCGATTAATCGATTATCAAAATAGTTGGCGATTAATTTAATAGTTGACAACTAATCGATTAATCGTTGCAGCTCTAAAAGCAACTCAGTGTTGCAGAATTAAAGGATTCTGTTGGTGTTGGTGTGAAAGTTAGCCTTATTTTTCAGATTGGCATCCCTCCCTTTCGAAATTGCTGGGGGTTTTTTACCTTTAGATTTAATGAATATTTTAGATGTCCTGCATTTTACGTAATTATCCTCACTTTTGAAAACGGCATCATAGTGGAGACCATACGAGCTCGTTATCAGTAGCTCCAACTAATTTGTGGGACGATTGTGTGGAATTGTGTGGACTAAGCGTTATTGTTATTGTTCCACAGACTATTTTCAGGCAGATAAACACTGAAGTAACCATGCAGGACGTAGCGATTGGTGAGAAGTGACATGTAAAGCGGGACTTCTGATGTAAAAAAAAACAAAAAAACAACCTCTCAGGTGAAAGTGAGTGTGCTCATTGATTTGAACAAGACTAAGAGTCTAACAGTCAAAACCTTGAGCCAGGAACTACTCTTCATTCCCAAATAAAATCTACCAATATGTGGGGTTGAAGACTGCATTAAGTCTTTTAAAATCTGAAAGGAGACTTGCAGCTTGCTGACCTTTCAATTACACTCTGCCTTACGGTATTGTCTCTTTAAGGCGCGAGTGTGCTCATTTAGCCGGGGCAGTTTAGATTTAGTCAGACTTTTCAATTTTGTAAGGTGCAATAATGTCAAGAATATTAGAGCAGGAGCTGTTAAAAAGATGAACTAATTCCTCAGTATTTTGTAGAGAAGCAGAGGCAGAGGCAGCAACAGTGCAGAGTGATGCCCAGAAAATCCTCAGAAACCTTGCGGGAACAAACCAGGATATACCGGTTTGAAGTAGGAGGGGGCAGTTGAATATTTATGTAAGTGCTGGCATTATGGTCAAACATTAAAAAAGCCTAAATACTAAACATTATGGAGTCTAAAACCATGGGAGAACACAAAGTCAAGTGTGTCGTCTTGTATGAGTGGGCCCCAGAACAGACTGACAGAGAGTAAAAGATTCAGTAAGATTCATAAACTTGGAAGCAAGGGGCAGCACACAGTGCAATCTCCATGTAGTAACACACAGTCATACATGGGCATAATAACCTACAGGAGTTCAGAGAATTTGTGAATAAAATTGCCATTGGGCTTGAGGCCTATGAACTAGACCAGGGATTCTCAACCTTTTTCATATCAAGCACCCCTAATTTAGTCCACATTAGAGCCACGGACCCCCATTTAATAAGATTTTGTCTCCAAAATCTGAGAATATTTTTTGATATGATTTTGTCCAGAATTCCATGACTGTCTGTATTATAGGCAGAGAGATAACAGTGAAACTATGATCAAAATAGTCATTCTTCTCCATTCTCCAATTGTGTTCACTTCAACTTTAACAAATCATCAATTTGCTGGGGACCCCCTGGAACCCCCTCAAGGACCCCTGGTGGTCCCCGGACCCCACGTTGAGAACCACTGAACTAGACCACACAGTAAAGGGACTTTACCAGTGATTAAAAATATGAACTTCAAATGAATTAAAATTACCAATGGCGATAAGATGACATTTACAACAAGATTTGTGTATGACAGCTAAAGCCCCACTGCTACCAGAGAGAGGGGGGACATGGAAATGGGAATAATCTGGAGGAGTAGCCTCAATCAATGAGTCTCCAAGCCCCAGCCAGGTTTCTATGGCCATAACAATTCTAAACTATTAGCGGAGATAAAATTGAGGCATATAAAAGACTTATCAGAGAGGGATCTTTATTCAGTAAAGCAATATTTAAAGGTGCAAGGTCAGGGGCAGAGAAAGGAACTGTAATGAGGATAGGTCATGTTCCTAGTACTAGACGTGGGTAGCACTGCGGCGGGTGTATGTCCACTTCCAAGGACAACAGGGATGGAAAATGTCTAGAGATGTCCCGATACCATTTTTTTTAACAGCTATATACTAATAACCCTGTATGGATGTGATATGATTGCTATCATTGTTGTATGGCCTGGCTCAGGTTAAACCCTTTGTAAAACATGAACAAATACATACAGAGAATGAATGCCATAGAACTTTATTATCTAGTTTGTCATAACTGAAAAAGAACATAAATAAATAAATCTAGGAATAAATAACAATTCCTTTGAAAAACTGTTAAAGTGCAGCCACAATTTAGTAAAATAAAAGACGTTTAAAATTTTAAATAGTACAGTAACAGTATAAATGTATTATATAAGTATAGATTTCCGGGAAAACGGACGTTTTATCCGGGTGAAACTACTTTAAAGTTGATTTTTTTCAGGGCTAATAAATTACGTGATATCGGATCGGTGCATAGACTCGCGTACTCGCCGATACCCGATCCAGCATTTTAGGCTGTATGGGAGGCATTTCAGATACTGGTATCGGTATCGGAACAACTCTAAAAATGTCTCGTTAGGGCTCGGTCTGACTGAGGAGGACGGGCAGTTACTGGCTGAGTGTCAGTTCATCATTAAAACCCCAAAGTTCCTAGCAAAGAGCATAGCACCCCAGATGCAAACCATCCTGTCTGTAGGCATCCTTCCTTGATCAAAACAAGTTTTCAATAAAATCCAGACCTGTAGATGCAAGGATTCAAATAAGGTATAGAAACAGGTAATGGACTTAGGTCAGACGGCGAAGCTTGGCTCCAGAACAACATTACTTGTGCATCATTCCCCAACACTGAGGGATTTAGTGGTTCCTACCGGGTTGGAGTCAGCCAGGTCCCTGAAAGTCCCTTTCTTGCCCATCAGCTTCCTGTAGACCACCATGGGGAAGTGGACGTCCAGGATGCAGTTGTTGTAGATGGCCAGGCCCAGAACGATGCCGATCAGCGTGTACTGGCCCTCGTTCTCGAACGAGGAGGAGTTGAACCAGAAAAGCTTGGTGCGCTCGTCGTATGTGAACATGCCTGCGGGACAAGATTGCATGTCAATCACATTAGGAGTGTAAACATACTCCTAAAACCTAACTATATTTCTCAATATCACAACATAAAATAACAAATGTATGTACAGTGGAATTTTTAGCATGGGTGAACGCACTGGGAATGGAACCTGTAATGCTGACAGTGTTAGCGCCTTGCTCTACTTGTACTAGCGCTGTGACATTGACATTGACATTCGATAATCGATAAATTACCGAACGCATTCATTGATTGCCATATTCGAACATCAAAGGGAACGGTCGATATTGGCTATCCAATTGTATTGCCGATTTTGATCACTCAGTTTCACGTGAACAAAATAGCCAATACAATTAGTAGTAGTAGTAATAGTTCTAAACAGGAAACGAAACTTAAATAAGTTGTAAAATGGCTACTAACATTCGTCCCGCAGCAGCAGGAGCACCCATGTTAATAAATCTTATTAAATGAACTGCTGTTGTCAGTCTTTCTGTCAAAACCTTGACTATATTGCCCTCTAGTGGACGTACCCAGTATAACACTAGAAATACATTACGTTATTGATAAAAAAAATATATATCAGGAATGAACGATTTTGAAAAAATATCTAATTGCGATTATTTTGACTGATATTGCAATTGCGATATGATTTGCGATATTAGAGGGAATGATAATTTTTACATCATTATTCTCATTTTCATTGAAAAAACGTATTAAAATGATTATGGTGTGATGCGGGGATCTGTACCAAACAAAGATGTTTTCTTAAGTCTGTAGAATATGATGTGTAGGCCAGGACATCTCTGCAGCACGACAATAATATAATATACATATTTAATTTAAAATGGTATTTTGACACACATTTCGCCTTTAACAAATATTGCACCTCCTGCGATTTGAAAATTGCAGTAGGCCATATTGCGATTTCGATAAAATTTCGATTAATTGTTCAGCCCTAACATATATAGTTAAATATTGATAATTATCGATTTTATATGGATTGCATATTTAAATATTTAAATAGTTATTTTTGGTCGATGTCACAGCCCTAACTTGTACAGCTATAAACAATCTAGTGGGGATGAACACTGTCCATGTGAATGGATGGTTCCCACAGTCTGGCCTTTAATAAACAGCTTGTAATATAGGGCCACAGCATCACAGCTGTGATATCTGGTGTTGATTTCTTTCTTTTAAACTCCTAATATTTGGTTTCCTACCAATATCTGGGTTGAAGATCTCCTCCACCACAAGCTGAAAGAACTCTTTGGAAACACCTCCTTCATCGACACCTTGCTCTCCTTCAAACTCCACATAGAGCTGCTTCTTCAAGTCTGCAGGATTCTCCATCGCTATCATTTCCAGCTACAGAGACAGAAGAGAAACAGTGAAAGAGTGCTTCAAAATTAGAAAGTGTGCTTCATTAATCAGTGCAATGTGTCCCAAATGTAACCAAAGTACGTAAGGAAGGAGCGGGAAATTGGATTTAGAGAATCGGCATGTGGACACACATACCCTGACCAGGGCATCATCGATGATGTGGTCTCGGCGCACTTTGAGCCTCAGGTAGGGGTTGAGCTGCTGACCCTGCACCAGGCTGTAGAGCACGGTGATGCGGCGCTCGCTGTACATGCGGATGCGGTTGTCGTAATACAGGCCCAGGTTCTTGGTGACGGCGTTGAGGATGAAGGGACATGTCATGAAGGAGAACTTGTTTTCTGTTTCCACTTTAAAGAAAGTGTAGTCCTTATCCATCTCCAGCACCTCGTTCAGAGGCTCATTGACAAACTCCTCGAAGGGGATGAGCGGCCGGCGGCAGTCATTGGTGCGGATCCCCAGCTCCGTCTCCAGAGGGTCCACCCGCGGGCCCTTCTTGTTGCGGCGCTCCTCGCCGAGCAGCTCCTGCAGGGTCAGCTCGCTGGACTCGGGGATGGGCTCCTCGTCCTCTTCCTCGTTGTGCTCCGTGTCCAGGTCGCCGCCCAGCACGTTTGCATAGTAGACGATCTTCAAGCACTTGGTGGACGCTACCACTGCGTCGTCGTCGTTGACCAGGTTGCGGCTGTTGAACTCGTTGCTGATCACCTTGTACGTGATGAGCTGCTGGAAGGTCTCCATCATGCGCCGGATCTGCTTGGCACTGTAGTGAGACCACAGGCGCGCCAGCTTGGCCAGGGCCGCCAGCGGTAGCTTGCTCATGGCCTTGCAGAACTGGGGAAGGGCGATCTCCAGGTACTCTGGGCTGTGGAGGTTGCTGTTCTCCATCACTATGACAAACAGGTTTAGGTAGTTCGGGTCTCGCGAGTACACATTGTGGTACGTCAGGTCGCACTCTACGTTGGGCGACAGGTAGACCAGCGCGTTCAGGAAGGCCGCTTCGATCTTCTCATTGGACAGCAGGCGCTCGTACACCCGCCGCACCGCTTCGATGTCCACCGACACCTCGTCGGGGCCCAGCTTTTGGACGTCATTGTCCCCCGAGGAGCCCTCTCCGAGCCTCGACGTGGAAGAGGAGGCGGGGGAGTCCTCCTCCATAGCTGTGGTGGAGCAGGCGGCTGCCTCCTTCTCATCCTCGTCCTTGTCCTCATCCTTACCTTGGAGGGACTTGAGCTCCTCCTTGGTGTGAGGTTTGGACCTCCGGAAGCTCTGCACCAGGCCCTCGGCACTGGAGAACACTCGGCCTATTACTCGGATCAGAGGGGAGTAGTCCTCCTTCTCTCCACAGATGTCCAAGATCTCATACACTTTCTCCTCTGTCAGGTAAATCACATCTGAGCACAAAATCAGACATTATATGGTTAAAAAATGAAAGGAAAAAAAAACAACTAATTGACATGTCATGGCAAAACTTCCATCCTGCTAGAAATTAACATTTGTGAAAATAAAAATATTACGCCAAGTGACAATTCGCCCTTAAATAGTTTGTGTTATTCTTTTTTATCTTGGACAGTTTTATCAATATTTGTGATCCTAACTTCAATCCAATCTTTGATGTCATGAAGTAACACTTTCAGGGGTGGCTTCTCTGACAATAACTAGAAAGAGTTAGTCACTAAAGGGCAGTTTATAGTACAGAGATTTATGATCGTCACCACCGCTTATGATCATATTCTATCGTCGGTCGCAATGACATGTTGTTTATACTTCCAGCGACAGGCGATCTGTCATCGTTGCGCCCATCGCTGACACTTAAATTGGATTGAACTTCGACCCAATCGCTGGCTCAGTTGTCATGACAACAGTATGGAACTCTCTTATCCTAGCGTCGATTGATTCCCTGAGCTCAAATTTACTAGTTTACCATAAAGACGATCAGGACCCCGAATAAATGAAAGCTGCTTGTTAAGTAGATAACAGATAAGTAGATAACAGCTGTGTACTCTGTGAGGATTTCTATAGCCTACTAGTGAGAACATCACCAGAAGACATAAAGATTGTGAAGTTTTTAAGCGGGTAACTTGAAAGCACTCGACTGAGTTACTTTTAATAAAGACTAACTTAGTAAAGTAACTAGTTGCTATTTAGAACTATAGTAACAAAGTAAGACAACTGACTGAACCTCTGCGATGTGTTCTATAATCACTCTACTGTTTATACTTTTTATGAGCAACAGCATCCAAAATCAAAGTTGAGCAATGATGGAATGTTGGTGATTTTTTGTAGCGATGTGCATCGGGCGATCATAAATCGTTGTACTATAAACTGACCTTAATTCAGAAGCTACAGCAAGTGTCACTAATAATCACAAATAAGAGTCTTCGCTCTATTATTTTAGCATTAGGACAAAATTATTTCTGCATATATGTAGAAATTAAGATTAAACTGTCCACAGTCCTGAATGGTATGGCAATAACAGCGCATTCCGTTCCATTTCATTCATCAACAATGTGTGCTTGACGATTCCGGTGTTAACTGACCTTTGAAGTCGTCCCTTACAGAATGGACGTCTTTATGGTTCATTTTCCTGTTGCTGCAGGCCGAGTTGTTGTGAGCGCTGCTCTCCAGGTATGCCGAGGTAGTGCCTTTCTTCGAGGGATGGGGGTCACACAGTTTGGCATTGACCTTGTAGAGCTCCAGGGCCTTGACCGCCGCCGCGTTGTTGTCCATGCGGTGGAAGCCCATTGAGGAGGCACACCACAAGTTAGAGCACGAGTCATTTCCACAGCCCTCAGTTAACTGGTGGTAATAGCGCTCTATTAGATGTTTGGCAGCTGCTCGCTTCCTGCATTCAGAGGTAAGGCACAACACGTTACGAATGTTGAGGGGATCCTATATGTTATCCTACATCATGTACTTTTCAGAAAACAATGCGTGCATCAAATACTGTTAAATTATTATCACTCAGCCTCAACAGCACTGAGCAAAGAAATGCTCACTGATACTGACAGTCAAAATACATGTAAATGTGTAGCACAAAAACAGACAGTGACGTGGGAAAATTTGATCCATGTTGACAATGGGGAAACGTATTTCTGAAAACACTTAGTTCAGACCAGACTAACACAAACCTGGTCTGATTGGGCCTATTGGTGTGATGGGACAGGTTCTAACCCATGCTCACAAGCATACCTGGTATAGGATATGAGTTTGATGATGTCTTAAAAATGACTTACATTCGGCTTGCTTCTGGGTTTTCTATTTCAGGCTCCTCGTATTCTCTAATTGAACAAACAACAACAACATGAATTGCAACAGACATCAACTTGTCCTCTGTTGACATGATATCCATAACAAATAGCAAATTAGCTCTGTGCTGGTTGCAGTACGAACTGAGAAAAGATTCGCCTAGGTGGTGTTAGCAGCATATTATTGACACTATTGTCAGAAATTGCGTATGCCATGCCAGCTTCGCGAAAACGACATGCTAACTAGTCAGCGACATCACAACCCGTGTCTGATACAAGCAACCCGGCTAACCTTGCTTTGATTAGGGTCAATCAATGATAGCAGTGCACCCGGGTAGCTAACTGTGTGGCTAACCTTAACGTACTTAGTACACACCGTTACTAACTTAACATCACTATACACCCCGACCCAAGAAGGGCGATCGAGCTAGACAGTCAGGAAAAATGTCCAGTTCCTCATCAGTCGCTCTTCAACGTACCGCTACATGTAGCTAAATTGTCTCTAACTCGCTAACTATACGCTAGCCAGCACAACTAGGAATGACGTTGAATTGTTAGCTAACGTGAGCTAAGCTAATATGGCAAATGCTTGCTAACTCGTTGGCCTTATTTCAAACGTTATTGAAGCAGACCTATCAAAGTAGCCGCATCTTATTTATAATACATGCTTGCTAGTGACTCCAATTGCAAAATATAGTAAACAAAAATATTATAGCAATAGTTATTAGATAGCTAACTGTAGCGGCTAGGTAGCTAACACTTGCAGCCGTCCTCCTAGCATCCCCGACTCTTTCCTCTTGCCGTCCCCACCTGTCGGGTCCTCCTGCGGGGCTTATCTCGGCCTGTGGTGGCGCACACTCACAGTCCTCCTTCTCGTCGGAATTCATACGAGACTTTATCCTCAGTTGTTTGTTATCCTGTCGGTGTTTATGAATGCACCAATTCCTCCACAGAGTGAATGCAACTTGAACAAAACGCGCTATTGGATCTATACGCTCCGGGCGATGTTGAACGATTTTCAATTAAAAACTTCATTCACGGCCTTTCTACTACATGCTCTTTTCCCTGTCTTACGTTTACAGCCATCTTGACTTCACCATCAGCCAACGGTCGGACCCACTTCCCACAATGCACTGCTGTGTACTAACCAACCCAGACAAGCTGCTCTCCTCATAAGTCCCGTTACCTTCAATGGAACAGACGTCTATGGAGTGAGTCTATCATAAAGTTTCCATAGTATACACTTATCAGTAGTCAGTATGTGTGCAGTATGGTCCAGAAAAACTGTTTAGAAGCACTAATAGGAAAATGCACACAATACTACAGACTCTAGGGCCAACAGCATGACCCCACACCTCCTGGGTAATGGAGTGCACACACACAAAGGGCAAAACAGATGAAACGTGATGTTGAAAAGATATAAAAGAAAGGGAAAGGATAAAAAAAAATTTGAATCTACTGTGGATTTTTTCTTCTTATTGCAGTTAAGTGTGGGGGCCCTTATTGAAGTTCAACTACAAAACGTGGGATAAAGAGCCTGCAAGTTCTGGACTCACCTGGTTCATCCTACCCATCTATTATAATCAATTTAATGGAACAGTTGAATGAATTTTAATTGACTTGTTATTGAATGCTTGTTTATTATATTATTGCCAATAACACTGATATTTATTGTTTGTGTTGCATTATAAATGTTAATCGGCCTATATTAATGTCTATAATATTACCTGAATCAATATACTATATTCTTTTGGCAACGTGTTTCTGTCCTGTCATGCTAATAAAGCAGATATTAACTTTCTGAGAGAGAGAGAGAGAGAGAGAGAGAGAGAGAGAGAGAGAGAGAGAGAGAGAGAGAGAGAGAGAGAGAGTTAGTTTGAAAGTTAAAGTTTAAGTTAAAGAGAATAAGTTCATTCATGGTTAGGCCACAGTTACCCATGTCAGACCACTGTCCAATCACACTAAACCTTAAAAAAAATCACTTAATCCAGTGGTTCTCAACGTGGGGTCCGGGGACCACCAGGGGTCCTTGAGGGCATTCCAGGGGGTCCCCAGCAAATTGATGAATTGTTAAACTTCATTATTTTGTCATTTTAGAATGACTGTTTTGATCATAGTTTCTCTGTTATCTCTCTACCTACAGTACAGATAGTCATGGAATTCTGGACAAAATCATATCTGACAATAAAAAAAAATATTCTCAGATTTGGGTCCGAGAGACAAAATCTCATCAAATGGGGGTATATGAAAATATGAAAAATTTTGAGAATCACTGCAACAATTAATGAAAACGTCACACTGTTCTCTTGCACCTTCATATAAATGGACATCAAACAGCCAACAGAACACACAAATTGAAACCATGATTTAAGATTTATTTTTTATTTTTTTTACTACATTTAAGGATGATCAAGAAAGTATTAATACAGAAACCTATTCGCTGACAAATATCTTCAGGAAAATAGCAACATGGGCTGATCTCAAACAAATAAACAATAGAATAAAAAAGACATGACACCCCCAATCAAAAATGGAAATATTTGGAAAATGTATTTCGAACAATTATATAAGAACCACGACCACGAGCTCAACAACACTCAAAATAACTGAATGGAACAGCTTAAAAATATTGAATCAAGCATAACAGGAAAACCAAATCAGCTCAATGACAAGACTAAAACCCTCAAAGAACTAAAAAAAAGCTAGTGGACCAGACAGCATCAATAATGAAATATTGAAATTCAAAACTGGCTTCTTCCCAGAGATAATGGAAACGAAGGCCTGATTAAACCTGATTATTGATTTAAAAATGGTGATAAATTAAATCCCAACAATTACCGAAGTATCACTATAACCAGCAACCTTGGAAAATTGTTCTGCAGCATTATGAATACAAAAATAACAAACCTCCTGAATGTAAAGCAGACCAAATTTACACTCTTCATACACTAATCAGAAAGCATGTTCACTGAAACAATAATGTTATTAGTCGTTATACTGTTTATACATTATCCTTCCTATCTCGTTATTGCTATCAATTATTATTATTGTTCCTGTTTGATGTACTATTTCTTTTTGCTTGTTTTTTTTTGCAATTTAAGAGCTTTAGCAACACGTCATGCTAATAAAGCTCATTGGAGAGAGAGAGAGAGAGAGCAGGTGGGGATGATTGACAGCTTGGATTTTATCTGAGTTCGTCTATTTTATGCAGCAAGGACATTTTTTTAATTTAATATAATGACAAAGTAGCTATCGTTTCTTACATAAGCCCTGAAAGGCAAGGTACAACTAGAAATAACCGCCTCGCTGTTACATGCCTCCGCCAATAAACTTTGTTTTATCATTGCAAGGACAGTCTTTATTTATTGAACATATATAATTAATGTGATTATTAGGTCAACTTAAAGGATTTTGGTGTCTGCAAAACCAAGTGACAGCACTTCCACCGTTTCTGTAGAATGACCCAAGATCGTTTTCTCAGCTACAGTGGTAGGCAAAACATTATGATGTCACAGTGAAGTTGACCTTTGAACTTTTGGATATAAAATGTCATCACTTCATTTCATCCTATTAGACATTTGTGTGAAATTTTGTCATAATTAGCGTATGAATTCTTGAGTTATGGCCAAAAACATCTTTTGTGAGGTCACAGTGACCTTGACCTTTGACCACCAAATTCTAATCAGTTCATCCTTGAGTCCAAGTGGACATGTGTGCCAGATGTAATGAAATTCCCTCCAGGCGTTCCTGAGATATGACGTTCATGAGAATGGGACGGACAGACCTGAAAACATAATGTCTCTGGCCATGGCGGCATAAAAGAGGCATACACAGAGGCTTAAAAAAAAATAAAAAATTGCCCTGATGAGCACAGAAATTAAAAAATGAGTTCCTTGTTTTGGGCTTTATTGGTCTATTGAATTTGAACACTCAAGTTACACGTTCTGGCCTTTTAAATGCTGTAATGAAGATGTTCAAGACCGATCTCACTGCCAACTAAAAACAACGGGGTCAAACTCCATTATTCAATTTCTGATGTTTTGGTTATACCTTTATTAGTGTCAACCGATGTCTTAATAGGATGCCTGTCTAACAGGTGAACCCAGTAAACCAGATCATAGGAACAATGTACATATCATGTAAGAAAAGGACAGAAAAGGACTTTTTAATTGCACTTGACCTTAAAAATTGACATACCCACTATAGTAATGGAGGAAACTAGGAAACAGGACTAACACGGTTACTAAGCATCAAACAATGAGCTGTTTCAAAAAAACAGTTGAAAATTATCTGTTAATGAACATCTGATCATGGACAAAACATTTTTTCATGATACAAGAAAAAATAAACACCATCTTTGGAAAATTTGGGTACTTTTAAAATATCCTGGTCATCAAGTGCAACTGGCCAAGATGGCACTCCATGAATATTATTAGTATTATTAGTTTTGCATCTGTTCCTCACCATCTGGTTTGAATGGGAAGAGAGCAACAAGGAAAAGCACAAACAAAACATAACAAACAATCCTTTTTTAAACATTTATTTTAAGAAAGGAGTATGAAAAACAATATATATTGGACTGTCACACAGGGCAAGTCAAAGGACGACTAACAGTAATCCTTGTAAGTAAAACAACTCAAACAAATACATGCAGGTTGATCAAAAGTCAAAACACAACAAGCAAGTATAATACTGAAACAATTATTTAAGATTTCTTAAATTCACATATTCACGATTAAGATTCTTTTTAACCCAATGGTTTTTCACTGCAAACAAAATCTGCAAAAGTAAAATAAGGTCAGTGCTGTGTGGGGTGCTGCCGGTCTATTCCCACTCTTCATCATCAGCTGCAGTCGGAGCATGCCGGCGGCTCTTCACACTGTTGTGGTTTTGGAAAGATCCCCCCTGAGGACAGAGGACAGCATGAAGACAGCAGACAGCAACAAGGCTTTCAGAGGAAAACGGGGGCTTGGTTCCGCTCAGACGGGCCAGGTGGGGGGGGGGAGTTACCTTCCGAGAATCTGTGGAGGCAAACACCTTCCCAGAGGGGTTGAATCCCGCACCGTGGGAGCTGACCGCCGACTCCTCCAACCAGGAGGGCACTTCCTGCTGTGCCTGTCGATCACATTCAGACCAACAGAACCCATGAAGGCTGACATAACGTTGAGTAAGCGCTTGGCAGAAGCGTTCGGGCCACCTACCCTGGAGAGGGACTTTGACGAGGGAGCCGGCCAGTTGTCCGTCCCCCTCCGGGTCGTAGAAGGACACGGCCCTCCCGGTGTTCCCGCAGCGGCCGTTCTCCCGATGCGGTGGACGTACTCGTCGATGTTGTTGGGGAGGTCGAAGTTGACCACGTGCTGCACGTCCGGTATGTCCAGACCTCGGGCGCTACGGAGGTGGCTACCAGGACCGGACATCTGCCTGAACGGAAATCTCCCAGCGCCTGCTCTCTCTCCCGCTGCTCACGGTCACTGTGGAACACGGCTCAGCGTCAGGCGGCTCGTTTGCATACAGCACACCGGAAACGAGGACACCGGGTGCACCGCTTACCCGTGAATACTGGTGGTCGAGACCTTCTCCTGGCACAAGAAAGTGGCAATGAAATCAGCTTGTCTCTTGGTCTCCACAAACACCATGGTGCGCTCACTCCTGCAATCAACACCGAGTTCACTTCAATAATATCAAAACTGGAACGTGATCAGCCTGACTGACCGATTATGAGACACCAGCTGCCAAGAACTGACATCAAACTGTAATATAGGCTAGCATCAGTGTGTTATTCACTCCTGCAAGTATAGGGTTAGACAAATGTCCTGTTGGATGGAATAAGCTGCTTTCAACACAATATGAAAGTAGTTCGGTATTTGAACCCTGGGCCCAAATAACATGTTTTCATCATGATCCCTGTTAGTAGAAACCAGAGCTTCACTAGCTGCCTGCTCCGCCCGTCTGGTAACACCGGGCTGCCCCCTCCCACTCTACTGCAATACAAACCTAGGGGCATACGTGAGAGTCTTTGAAAACTATGATAAACATTACATAAAACACGATGTTAACCAGTGTATCATACTGGTGTCTGTATATTATCTTGGAAAAAATTGTATAAAACCGAGCTTTCCATCAGCAGTTATTTTTGGAGACAGTGGCATTCTTCTCTCGTGGAGCTTACACCGGCTTAGGAGGTAGTGCGTCTTTGAGAAAAAATAGTTCCTATCCAAATAGAACACAACTATTGACAATTTTTTCATGATAATATACTGACACCTGTATGATTATACTGTGAGCGTCGTGTTTTGCAAAACAAGGTTTATCATAAAGACTGTCTCATATGCCCCTAGGTTTCTTTGCAGTTGAGTAGGAGGGGGCAGCCCGGTGTTACCGGAAGGGCGGAGCAGGCAGCTAGCAAAGTTCTGGTTTTTACTAATAGGAATCATGAGGGAAAACGTTATTTGGGCCCAGGGTTCAAAATACCAAACTATCCATTTAAGAAATGTGTTCTACTGACACTACACTACACTCTCATTCCCAACTATGACACTGCCTGAACAGCTAAGTATGCATCAGTTTTGCTGAGAAATGCTGAGGTATTTTCATCACGTCATAGATTAGAGACATCCAAGTGTGGGGGGAAAAGAGGGGGACAATAGGAGGATTTCAACAGAAAATTTGAAATAGCTGCACATTAATATCACACAAATGTGCAGTCATTTCTGATAACTCTCTAAAGCTGATGATGACCCTGATGAAAGGCCACAAGCCGAAACGCGTTGGTCTAACAATAAAGTTGTTTTATATACTACAAGTGTTGCTGGAGTTTGACCTCTTTAAACTCTCTAAAGCTCAAACAGAACTGAACTACAGAAGAGAAATCTGGTGGAAATTGCTTAAATTAAGTTGATCGTTCCCACTCTTCCCCCCTTCTTCTATTTTTTGTACTAATCCTCAAATGTTCCTATTGTCCTTTTAAGATCCTTGATCCTCAGAGCACTAACCTGGATTTATAAAGGTTAAATTAAAAATTAAAAAAGAGAACAAGTTTAATTTATTAACTACAGGGTCCAATACTATTTCTCAAACACCAAGTCTAAACAAGTTTAATATATTAAACTTGTGCTCTGGCAGCAGATTGAGAAGATTCAGAACATTGGAAGGCTTGAGGTCTAAGGGAGCAGTGGAGAAACATCACCGGTGGTCTTGAGGAGGTCAAGGAGCTGCTCCCTCTTGGAGAACTTGGTGACCTGGACAAATGTCTGTTCCACATCACTGCAGGCTCCGCCCACCACACCCACAGCCAGGAACAAATAGTCCGTCTTCAGGAAGTCAGCTGCATCCTATAAAAACACACAGTGATAGATATTCTCACACACACACAATCAGCTGGTTTTCAGCAGCTGTCCTGGATCCAATGTGAAGGTTGGTCCATAGAGGAACAGACCTCTGGATGTCCTCAGGGTAGGTGGCACTGAACATCAGGGTCTGACGCTCTTCTTTGGGTGGCATACCAGGGGAGCCCACCAGGCGGCGCATGTCAGGCTCAAAGCCCATGTCCAACATCCGGTCCGCCTCATCCAGCACCAAGTAGCGCAGCTTGCTCAGACCCACCTGAAGGCAACAAGCCACAAATGATTTATAGTTAAGCCTGGAGACAAAGGCTGTACAGCTTCACTGCTTTCATGTGACCAACGAGAGACAATAACAGTTTACCTTTCCTCTTCCGATCACATCCAGCAGCCTCCCTGGGGTCCCACACAGCACATTGCATCCCTTCTGGACTTCACGGATTTGGTGTCCAGTGCTGATTCCACCATAAACCACTACAGGACGCACACAAGTCCTACGACAGTCAGAGGAAAGAAAAGATTAGAGCCAAGAGAATGTACAAATTATTATTCAGTTACAATATCTTTCATCTGCAGAGCGTATACATTTCCCAGTGCTAGCCAACTACAGGGTCTAATAACTATTTCCCAAACACAAAGTCTAAACAGACCCGTGAGCAAACTTCTGGCCTCCATGTAAATCTGGTTGATGAGCTCCCTGGTCGGGGCCACGATGACGGCCTCAGGCTCCTGCAGCTCACTGTAGCGACTGGCCGCCACGCCGTCCGACATCAGCTGCTGCAAGATAGGCAACAGGAAGGCGGCCTGGAGGGAGGAGAGGCATTAAAACCCTACAAGCAGAAGCTAACTTCAGGCCCGCTTGCCGATCCTCCGGGGGCGTTCTCACCGTTTTGCCGGATCCCGGTCTGGGCACAGGCCATGACGTCTCTGCCGGCAGAGATGATCGGGATGCCGTGCTTCTGCACCGGGGTTGGCTTCACATAGCCGGACTTGCTGACATTCTTTTTTAGGGACTCGCACAATGCTGCCTCTTCAAAAGTCTGAAGATAAACAGGTTTTTATTGTTATCAATTGTTGTTATTGTTATATACCAACTGATGGCTACAAAACTCTGATCAGAAGCCATTTGCATGTTAACTTCCTGCAGCAACTTGTGCATGTAAGGCTAGGTTCACCCCGGCTGTGTAACAGCAGCAAAGCGTAGCCCACTTCCTCTCAGCGCTCATGTTCATGGGTCAGACTGTTCACACCGGCTGTGGAGTACTCGTGGCTCACAATCTGCAGCGACGGTTTCGGTTCCTAGTCTATTTTCTCTGCGCACGTATTTCACAGGAAAACACCATATAAATAGATGGTCATATCTGCATTATATCAACACACAAGCACAAATATATTAAATCATCAACTCGGCAGTGTCTTCACTGTTGATTAATCCGTGTGCACTGATGCAAGTTTTAAACCTACATTGTAGGATGACAATCCATCTGGTTTTGAATTATCACTTGCCTTTTGAAAATTGGGTCTGTTATTAAATTGCCACATTTTACAGGCTACATGATTTATTTAGGCCCATGTTATCATTTACAGAGAGAGAGAGACAAGACAACTCTGTAATCCCTTCTTTAACTTTGCTTAGTAAGCACATGTACCACAAATACCTTTTTTTGTCTGTCTTGTCATGCCAATAAAGTAGAGAGGTAAAGGTTAAGTTAGAAAGAATAAGTTCATTCATGGTTAGGCCACAGTTACCCATATCAGACCACTGTCAAATCACACTGAACCTTAAAAAAAACCAAAACACTTAATCCATCTGCAACAATTAATGAAAACGCCACACTATATTCTCTTGCACCTTCAGAGAGAGATCTAGGTCCTCCTAGGTTTTCCTAAAGATTGCCTGATCACAAGTCACGACTGACTGAGAAAAATCCTAAAACGATTTTGATACACAAGTCTGTGAAGAAAGGGAGAGTGAAGAAGCTGGAAGATTAATTATGTCACTTCCTGATGTGGAAAAGTACACTGGGTTGTCAGCATTGTGTCTACAAGGACAACATTAAAAAAGATGAGACTTTGGTGGCTATTGGTGCAAAATTTAAGTAGCCTACAGCCTGTTTCCACGGGGTATTTCTCCTCCTGTAGAGCAGGAGAGCTGCTGGCCGGCTTGGAGAAATATGATTCTGGTGTGAACAGCCCAACTGTGACTCATGCACGATAACGCGGTACTCAGTCGCTACACGTCCGGTCTGAACCAGGCGTAACTTATGTAGATGCTCTGACAACTTACCATGATGGCCTGCGGTGGGTTGCTGCCACTAACATCCACCATGATGTCATCATACTTGTCAAAGTTAATACCCGACTCATAGTGGGAAAAAATGGAGTCTTCATCCTCAGGGAGGGGTGGGGGAACATACGTCACCCTCGGTCCTGAGGTTGAGAAAACACAAAATACTGATGTGGTGCTGGAAAGACAGAAAAGCATACAACCAAGCCTTGATCATATAGCAGAAATGTTGAGTATGTTGACAGTGAATGGTTCATGTACGTACTATCATCATCGCCTGCATCTTTATTCTCCCCTGCAGATCCTATTATCAGATACAGAAAACCATTACATCTGTGGCATGCTTCAAATTAATCACTGAATGCCAGCTGACAAGATGAATATCACAACCTTTAGCAAAGACCTCTTCATCTTTCCCACGGTAACCTGCAGCAACAGACAAGAGGAGTCAGTGGACTTTTACTGACCAAACAATTATTCATTTGATGCCTAACTTATGATGGTGCATTTACCTCCACCAAAGCCTCCTCTTCCACCCTCCTCACCACCTTAAACAGATTAGGAATCGTTGCTGATTGGCAAGATCACTTTTTCCACTTGCTTTAGTTATTACTTGCATAGCAATAAATTGCATTTTGGAAAAAATGCAAAAAGTTGGCACTGAGCCACTTTAAGATGAAGTTATCAAAAAAACATTGATGCTCGATTTCCAACCTGATATTGAAAATTCAGAATGTTCATTTTTAACCCTTATGAATGCAGAAGGGTGAAAAGCTCTTAAATCCTTCTCAAAGTACATCCAGCTTAAAGTTGTTTAAAACAAGTTTGTGCTTTATCAGTTAGCAAAATCTGAGAAGGTCTTGATGTTTCCCAACTTCACTCAATACAACTCCACAAGCATTGTTGAGAGAACAGTTTGTACACTATAGTAACTGGATTGAGTAAAGAAATACCTTGGTGAAAACCTCCCCTGCCTCCTCTTCCTCCACGGCCTCCTCTAAACCCTGTTCAGTAAAAATCAGTTTCCAACAGGCATATACAGCAGTGGATAAAAAGCATTCCTTTGTGCTTAATTACAACTTCAAGATCATACAGTCAAGTTAAAAACAACAACTGTATTACACACTGGGAAAAACAAAAAAAAAACGCCTACCATTTTCACGCCCTCCATCATCTTCTCCTGTAAAGGTCAGCTTGTTAATAGCAACACAACTAGTTCCACTCAAACCAGAAATTATTACACTGAGCTGAGAACATCAAACCAATCATTCAATGGATCCAACTGTCTCAATGTACAAACACTCAAAGACATTACCATTGAAGTCACCTTGGTCTCTACTGCCAAATCCTTTGCCGCCCCCTGGTGGAATAAACGTACTAATGTCACGACACAAATAACTGATTTAAACAAAAGCAGAAAAAATTGAACATACATAATTGTGGGGTTATATCGACATATGCAGTTTGTGGCAGCCTGCCACAATATTAGCACTGACTACAATGGTTTTTTTTCTTTTCACTATTTAATTGTAGAGCTGCGTGTAGCGCATTGATTCGCTCAGCCCCTACTTGCTCTGCGCGCGCGCTCTCTCTCTCTCTATCGCTCTCTCAACGGACCTGTCTGTGCGCCTCTCATTGCACATGCGTTTTAACTCTGACTTTGCTCCCTCAATCCAGATTAATATTGAAAAATATGTTCAAAGAAGGAAAAGGACTGGTCCTGAGGAGGAGCAGGGACAGTCTGGACCAGAGGAGCTGCTGAGCAGTAAAACAGAGTAGATAATGGAACAATGTCAAAGGCTAGTAATTTAACGATGTAAAGATACAGGTGAAATTGACAGCACAGAGATGTAAAAGGGCAGAGGGTCAGAAAAGCAGATCTCTCTGTAAAAGGGGCCTCATTTCTATTCTTCTGTACCTTGTAGACAAAAGCAAGCAACAAACAGAACAGTGTAGCACATAGCACTGTTTATATTTTTAAGTTATGTTATCTTTGACACAAAGTACTTGAAAGGGAGCACTTTAGATATATACAGGTTAGTTATTTGTTTGACAAATGGAACTATTTAAAATGGAGTACATTAGATACTTTTTCAGTCATCCAGGTAATGGGATCTTTTATTGATAATAGCCTATATATTGACAATATAAGAGAACACAAGAATAAAAAGATCACCCCACCCCCCCCCCGGCCAACTCACCTACCACCACAAATAGATTTGAATTCTGTGAGAAACACTGTGATACTAACAGATGATAGTAACACTGGCTGCTTACTTAACATATGTATAAACATAACATCAAAAAGCAGTATTATTGGTATACGTATATATGCAGTATATAACAATGAGAGGGATATATATATACATGATGTGCAACTGTGCATCTTATTTATCTTATATAACAATTCTACAGAAGGCCATATAAATATTACCAGCTGTCCCTTTCACAAAATTTGAAACTATTTAGAGCTGGCTAGACTGTGTACACAACAGTCTTAGCTCGATAAAGGACTACAATTTCCATGTAGTGCTGTTGGTGCAGCTGGCTCTATGTGATAAAAATGCTTTTGTGTTAGATCATAACCAACTGTACAGCATTTTACAGGTTCCCCAAGAGTAATGCACAGTGTATCAAGCTTGCACCTTAAGATTAAATTTCTTTCAAACAGCCATGCCGGGTATTAGGATACAAAGGGCTGTTAGGGAGCACATAGCTAGCTTCTCTGTCAACTTGGTGCTGAGGAAAGAGTGACAGTGGAGCGAGAGTAATAGTGTTAGAGCACAAGCGCTGTTCTGTCTGTGTGACTGGTCAAGAGTTGGCGAGCCTTATGGGTATTGTAATTGGTGTTATGGAAACCTATGTGTGAAGTGATAAAAAAAAGCTTATATTTCAACACATAGGTTGAAACATTTGCAATCATTGATGATCGCAATCTCATAATAACTAGAGTCTTATGGAGCTTCACCCTGTAAAAGATATTAAGCCTACTTAATACAAATAGGCTGTAATCGCAATAGAATGAAGTTAGACGGGTGGCTAACATGGGCAAAATAACTTGTTGAACCATAGACTTGCTAGTTCTATAGGAATATATATATATATATATATATATTTTTTTTTAAATAAACAACATTCACAAGTTGTACGGCACTCTGATAATAATATTAACCAAATGAATGAGCTCAGATAATTGAAACCCATTCATTAACAAAAATTCTTGGAGCTAAATCCGAGGGGTATCTGGAACTAGGATAAAACTGTCTGAGCAACATAAATTTTGATTTACAGTCAATGTTCCATTGAGATCTGATCCAGCTGCTCTGGCAGACTTCTTTAACATGCTCAAGCTTAGTTTGGGCAGCAAAAATCTTTTCTAATGAAAAATAGCTCTTTATGAATAAAATAACAGAGTGTGGTTTATTACATTTTGGGGATATTACATGCAAGTAATATTAGCTCGTCTTACCTCGGCCTCCTCTACCTCTGAAGCCATCTGCTCCTGCACTGTTCCAGACTTCTCCATCTAAGAGGAACAAGTCAGAGGATCAATGACAACCAGGATTCAGCCACTGCAACCAGACACCACTGAATATAATGCTGCCAGCACTTACCATTCCCATTCTCATTCCCTGCAAAGCATATGTCAAAGCATTATTTCATTTCAATGTTTATTAGGGACAGATACATAGACATAGAACATTTAAACGAAAATAGTCTAATGTCACATATCATAACATTAAAATAAGGTTATGTACAACACTGTTGGAGTTAAGCCTACTTCTTCACATCAGAGTATTGCCGTAGCCACCTACTTTACTACATTCCTTTGTTAGACATTTATAGCCCACTGTGTGTTATAGCATGACTTTAAACATGAGATGCATGGGCACCTGAAGAGAATGAACTCTTAAATCCTCCTCCTCTCCCTCTGCCCCTGCCTCTTCCACCACGACCTGGAGAAAAACAGAAGAAGAAATTCCCACTTGGTAAATGTCATCTAGGGTGTAAATTTCTAAGAATCAATGCTCATCCTTTCCACACTCACCACCTTCGGCGTTCCAGGAGCCTCCTTGATTGCCTAAGGACACAAATATAATCATCCTAGCATTCTGCTTCCCAACACCCTTACCCCCAATGTTATATGAGGTCTTTACATGCTAAAGGACAATATTTACAACATTACAAATCAAATGTGAATGTACAAGCAGTATAAAAGCTTTAAATATACTGGCCACGCAGCCACATGGCAATCACAATAATGTTATAAATAGTAAACCTACCACCACTTGAAGTCTGGCTGGTTGTAGTAGTTTCCTGTAAACATGGGTCAATTGAAATCATGTGTGGTAAGCCACCACACATGATTTCACTAGAGGTTATATATGGTTATAACCACAAAACTTGAGTGAAGAGAACAGTCATTCCACTGTTTGTCATGGTAATTTGGCTAGTACAGCATAAAATGTTGATTATCGAAGTTTAAGGGTTAGTTGCTATGGTGACAACACAAGTCTGGGCATTAAGGCCGTAAAGTGTGTCACACTTGCTTGAAAACTGTGCAGATGTGTCTGTTAGCAAACTGTCCAAACTCAACTGAAAGCTGACGTTAGCGATGAGGTTAATGTAACTTTATCAAAGAAAGTACTTCTCTCTCTTCCCTTCTTGTTAACATCAGCATATTAGCAAACCTAGCTGGTAAGCATCATTAAACAGGTACCTTTAACATAATATAGGCCCTTAAATGCTAAACTAATGTAGTTTAACCTACCTTTAGTGGAGAAGAAAAGTTAGCATTCTAACTTCAAACAGCTAATGGACATCGGAAAAACAGATTAACTCAACTATAAATAGTCTACTTCTACTCTCTGTGCACTACTTAAAAAGACAGTAGCTTGTAAAAGACCATGACTTAGTGGTGGCATGAGTGACAACTTAATTCAGCTGCAAGTAGCCTCCGCCAGTTTTCCACTGCTTTGGTTCTTGCTGCAAAACCTCTCACCTCTGCAACTAATCTTAAACAATACTTAAGCAATAAGCGATTTCAGACCCAATAACCAACCCTGAAACTAATGTGTGCTACGTGGAGATTTCTGTGAGACGTAATGATATAAACAAATAGCCACACATGCGGGCCAGCTGTGTTGTTGTTTTCTCTTCTTTTCTAAAGCTTGTTGTCAAATTCAGCCCGACTCAAAGCTCCTCCCGACCCATTCAGTTGCTTTTGCTTTTTTTTTTTTTAAAACTAGCTTGTCTCCTCCCTCGCTGTTTGAAAGCGGCGCTCTCCCCCTCCCATCCCTGAAAAAAAATTATCATAATGGCAGAATCGATGAAGCGAGCAAGTAAACTTGTTAAACTAGTAAACTTGCTACCTACCTCTTCACTTGTCATTGTGGGACATGTAACCTTCAGCGGGAGAAGAATCTGGCAAAGCGAGACTGGTAATTCTCCATAGGTACATTTATTTTAGCCATTAGCCTGTATGCACGGTTTGTCCTTAGGGGCTCCTGTAGCCCAGCAGTTTTGCTGTGTGTGTGTGTACACAAATGTGTTGTGGTTTCTGTCACCCTCTAGTGGTCAGAAAATCGCTTAGTGTAGATTTAAGTCGGTTTATACCAGTGATTCTCAACCTTTTTTATATCAAGGACCCCAAATGTAGTACATATAAGAGCCACGGACCCCCATTTGATGAGATTTTGTCTCTCCGCCTCAAATCTGAGAATATTTTTTATTGTCAGGTATGATTTTGTCCAGAATCCCATGACTATCTGTATTGTAGGTGGAGAGATAACAGTAAAGCTATGATCAAAACTGTCATTCTTCTACATTCTCTAATTGTGTTAACTTCTTGTAAATGAAATAATGGTGAAGTTTAACAATTCATCAATTTGCTGGGGACCCCCTGGAACCCCCGGTGGTCCCCGGACCCCATGTTGAGATCCACTGGTTTATACAGAAGGTAGCCCAACGACACACAAAAAAATTGTCCGCTGCTCCATCCATCCAGGAACATTGACTTGAATGGAAAAGACCATTCTATTCATTCAAGTTCTGTGGTTATAACTAAAATGTTGGACTGAATTAGGGTTTGACTGATTTTAATTGTTATTAATGTAATGTTTTTTTTATATAGTAAATTAGCTTACCTCTTCCTGCCACTCATCCATTTTTCTCCTTCTGTAAGTAAAGACAACTGAAGTCATCATTCACACACTAGAATTTAATTAGAATTGGTTTACACTGCAATGCACTGGCTCCAAAAAATGTCAACATGACAGCGATGCAAACCCAATCTTTTGGCTTCAAAACAGCCCTTCAGAAACCTAGGGGTGAAGTCACACTCACTAGTCCATTCTAATTCCAAAGGTTGAAATTATATTTAAATGAATGTCGCTTGGTGGATTAACGTTGCATATGTGCTCGACTGAAGAGTGTGCGCATACCTTTGTAGATATTAAAAATGAAAATTAAATTGCCTGCTTTGTGAATGCATTTTGGCGCGACTTCTCCATACAAGAACGTCACGTAACGTTAGCTACCGGGCTAACACTATGGGTGGGGGCTATCTATGAAACGTTAGTGTTTTCTATAAAGATGACTAAATGGGGGACTGAAATTCTTGTAGACGAAATTCAAACAATGAAGACCTTGAACTTAACTATAAGCGGATCTACTATAAGCGATTTGTTAATTAACCAGATAGAGCTAAGTTACCATATTTTCTTGACCGAAGCAGCCCGCCATGAGGTTTTTTTTTAGCTAACACTATCTATTGGCTAACGCTAGGTTTCTAAAGCTAGCAAAGAGTGCTAATATTAGCTATAGCACGACAGGTGCAGAACAAGGAGAGGGGGTTGCTAACTGTTACCTAGCTTTTAACAACATTTATAGTGTAGTACACACCACTTATTACAATAATTGAAACGTCCCAAATAAACTTAGCATTTTGCGAAGAACAGTGGCTAACAAGCTAACGTAGCTAGACTTGTTCAAACAAGCTAACGTAAAAACGGAGACTTATTCACATAAGATGGCTTTGGAGCTTATTACATCGTTAAGATTGATTTTAATTACTATGTATCCACTCTAGTATCTTAAACAACACACCATCGACTGATAGCAGTAGTTAAGTATGGTCGTTAATCTATTCATATTCATACTTTTTTCCGATGCCTTTCGCAGTCGTCTTCCACGTGGTGCAGCCGCTCTCAGTGTGATATTCCGTCTACAGACTGCACGCGGCAGCCTGCTGACACGACAGAGGGTTGTCAGTCACATGGGTGACAAGCTACACACACACCTGCTGGACTTTCGCTCCTTTTCCAACTTCAAGGTTAAGGTGAGCGATAGAAAATGTTTTGTCTAATAAATCCATAACTGAATTGTATTGCGGTAGATAATGTAAATGTTAGAGTCGTTATCAAGGGTGACCCAATTGGCTCAACAAAATTGAGTAGACTAGATTTATTTAAATATTACATCATATTTTCTTGAATGTGGGCACAGTTAATTTGCCCCAATGCGTTCTGCTCTCTCTTGTATGGACAAAACATTACACCGAACTTCATTAAAAAAATCTTTCCCGGTGTCCGGCAGGCATGCAGAATTCGGCATAACACCGGCCGGCAGCTGTATAGCCTACATACGGAATTTTCCGAATACTTAGGCAACTGATAAATTTGGCATAGGCCTACACCAAGAAGCACTTACCGTTATTTCAATTGAATTTTAGCTTTTATATTTGCGTCAAACTATTCGCCGTCGCCCACCACCTGTAAGGCATCTTGGTGGCACAAAATTGCAGGAGCTAGCTTCACGTGAACCAATGCTTACAGTTGAACTTTGATTCAAAAGAGCTACTTTTATAATTGGGCCGAACTCACAAGTGGAACCCAACGATTCAGAAAAGCTTTTAATTCATGTTTTACGAAGTAGGTATGATTTCTAATAAACAAAGCAACATTAAATTGTAAGATTTTTGAATGCAGTTTGGTTTGACGTCTCCATACAAGAGAAGGAATGCACCGAGGCTGGGGGCGCAGCTGCACCACGCGGAAGACTAATTACAAAAAGGGGTCAAGATGTATGGATAGAAAAAGATCATACATTTTTCTAAATTAAGTTTCAGTGTTATGTGTGTTCAAGTAAATGATTGTGAATGGAAAATTAGGCTTTAACTTTATCATTTTAAAAACATTTAACTAGGACAGACAATAATTGGCACGTATGCTAGCTACTACTCTCAGCAAGCTTATGATGTTTTTGGTGTTTGGTTGTGTTCTGCCGTAGAACCACTGTTGCCATCTGGGAAACTGACTACTAGCTTGGAAACTTCTGGAAACTTCAGCCAGCAATTTGATCAAGCGCCTCTGCATGGTAGGTAAATCCCGAAAATCGGCAACTTAAGTTAACCTTAGTAACGGACAGCATACTTGCTCACCAATAACTTTACAAAAAGTCCTTCGTGATAATTTTATTCCGACTATAACGTTAATGTCAAACTCATTCACAGTCGTCTTTACCTTGCAGAAACTGCTAAGGTTAAGTTGCTTATGCACTAGAAATGGCGTCCTGTTTACTACATCAATAACTAAAGATAATGATAGTGACCGAGCCATTTGTTGGATCGGATCCTATATTCAAATTGCCAAGTGCCAATTTACTTGATACTAAGCGTTTGCGCAGGCATGGTTGATATACTGTACAACTGGCTGTTTGATGATATAGTGTTTGAACCATGACTGTAGTTGTCTTTATTTCCAGGAGGCATAGAGAAACATGGACGACTGGGAGGAAGAGGTAAGCTAATTTACAATCAATAAACCAATTAACATTAGTCAACAAGGTTCCTACGCAGGTCTGGAAAAGTATTAAAAATGAATTTGATCATTTCCAGGTCTTGAATAGTTTGGGAATTTTAAAAAATGTCTGGAAAAGTATGGAAAATGTTGCGGTTCAGGTCCGATACACATAATAGCTTTTATGTTGTTGTAGAGCCACTTTGAGTCCACAGTTTTTGTTGATGTGAAGAATAATGTTCAGATAGAGGGACGCTCTTATTACCCAGCGGCTGTGAGCATGCATTATATCAAATACCCACCAAAATCAAATCCAATCAACAACAACATAGGGTCTGGGAAAAATATGGAATTTTAAAATGGAAACCATGTAGGAACCCTGCCAATCAACCCTGCGTAAATCATATTGAACACCAGACAAAATCTTCAAAACAAATCAAGGTCTGGAAAAAGTATGGAATTTTTTAATTGAAAATGTGTAGGAACCCTGAGTCAAACACTTAATTATTTGTAAATAGACTGGAAACTGACTTTCTGACAAGATTCAATCTTGTTTCAGAGCTCATCACAGTGCTCACACTGCTCACTAAAATGATGAAGTATCTGCTTTTAGCTGCTGATGCAGGGAAATCATCAATTTTAGTTCTTTTAATCTTGATCATTTTATTCTGCTTGATTGTCTTACACTGGGTTGGCATCTCTGGACGGTTTTAACTGCTTTTATTCTCATCTACAAGATAGGACTTTTAGTGTAGGTGTTGGTGATGCTGGGCCATTGTGTTCAAAGATGAATTGTGGGGTTCCCCAGGGGTCTGTTTTAGGACCCGTTCTTTTCTCCAACTAGGCCTATATTCTACCTCTAGGGCATTATTTGCAGGTGATGCAAAGCTGTACTTCTCCATCAATCCCACTAACATAAAGCAACTTGGCATACTCGGTGACTCCTGCAAGACCTTCAGTGTCATGAAACTTTTTGCAATTAAGCTTTTCTTATAGGTCCTGACACTATAAATCAGACAGTGATTCTCAAACTTTTTCATATCAAGGACCCCTAATTTAGTCCACATTAGGGCCACGGACCCCCATTTGAGAGTATTTCTATTGTTAGATATGATTTTGTCCAGAATTCCATGACTATCTGTATTGTAGGTAGAGAGATAACAGTGAAACTACGATCAAAATAGATTCTTATACCTTCTCTAGTTGTGTTAACTTCTGAAATAAATGAAATAATGCGAAAATTTTACAATTCATCAATTTGCTGGGGACCCCCAGGAACCCCCTCAAGGACCACTGGTGATCCCCGGACCCACGTTGAGTACCATCGCTATAAATCACCAAATCACATCAATCATCATATCCTAACTTGGCCTAAAACTTCCTAACAAGGAGTTCTAGCTTAGGAGGGATTTAGGAAAGGAATGGACGAGAACTTTTATCTTAGTGATGAGATGTGACCCAGTTGCTAGATATTGCTTTTCTCTTTGGTCCATCAGGAAAAATCACAGCACGGCTCGTTTAGTCATTCAGAATGCGCACACAGAAATTGATAAACACACAATTTACTATATTGTTTTTTTTTTGTTTATTTTAACTTATTTTTTTATTTGGTTATTTCTCACATCCCCTTTTACATCAAAAACATTTCAACATAGGTTGACAGTTTCCTTTACAAGGGGTTACAATTGAGATAATGAAAATAATAATAATAACAATACTGAAAATAACTAACGTAAATAACACTAACATCAAAACAAAACTAAACATGGGCTATATACAAGTTCACCTTACATAGACACACATATTCAGCCCAATATACAGAACGATATCCATATTATTTATCTAAAAATAAAAGTATATGGTCGTTCCATTATCAATCCCAATGGTCCCCTATTGCCTCCATTAATGGTGTCCATCTTTCTATAAAAATGTCCCTCTGTAATCTTAGCATATATGTAATTTTTTCCATTGTATAAAGGTTTCTTAGAATTGTTAACCACTCATCATAGATGGGGGGGGTCCTTTTTAAGCCATCTTATTGTAATTGCTTTCTTTGCTGCTGTTAGTAATATCTGTAAGAGATACATCCTTTTTCTACTATGAATTACATCCGGTTTCATCCCAAGAATTGCTATCAGAGGGTCTCTTACCAATTCAACATCTAATACTTTGTTCACAGTGGTAAAAATTGATTTCCAAAAGTTATCTAACAATGGGCATTGCCAAAATATATGCAAATGGGTAGCCATGGTCTCTCCACATCCCCTCCAACAGCTACTTGACTGGTTTGGATTCATCTTTACCACAATTTGTGGTGTTCTGAAAAATCTGTTGATTATCTTCCATTGAAATTCTCTCCACGAATTGGCGTTGGTGACTGTATGGGCCTGAGTACAGATCTTTAACCAAACTTCCTCCCCTATTTCCTGTTGTATCTCTCTCTCCCACTTTTCTTTCACATGATAGGTATTGTCCTTTGTCATCGAAGCTAGGATTCTATAGTCAGTTATTGGCTTATTCCCATGTTTTCCATCCTGAATTTTTAATAAATACTGTTCCAAGAGGGAGGGTTCTATCAATGTATTCCAGTTTGGGTGTTTGGATATAAAGCTTCTTATCTGTAGATATCTAAAAATATTTACTATATTTTAAAGTGTGATTTACTTATAATGTCAAAGATGAAAATTATTTTTTAATAAATAGTTTGGGCAACCTAACTTTTTAATACACGGTACTCACAGCCTGATATGTGATGCCTTTATTTGGGTAGACATGGTAATGTTATTATGACTTAAGACATGGTGAAAATGTCTCAAGACTGACTAGTTAATACAATTGCTGGCCTTTATTCGGAGCCCTACATGAATAGGGTTGTTGAACAAGAGTAGATCACTTGATGCAGACATCTGTCCTTTCAGTGACCCCAACAACACCGGGAAAACCCGCTGTATCCATAAATGCTGTTTCTTGTGCGAACGTCCAGTGGTAATGAAATAAACCGAATCACAATATGAGGTTGTGAAAGAGCTGTGATTGTTTGTGTGATTATTCTGCTGATGGAGGGTTGCACAGTCCTAAATCATCACTTCTACACTGTTACATTTTGCCTGTTGCAGAATATCTTAAAATGATCACTGTCATTTCAGCCGATATAGTGTTCTGAAGTTGAGTGGGAGGCCTGAGCGAATTTCAGATTAGATCAGCAACAAACATCATCCCCGCACAAACTAATCTGTAGAGTTTAACTTACTCAGTTATTCAGCATTTGGAAAACATTTCTCCTGCCTCTGTGTCTTCCAGCCATTTTCTCATGTCCTTAAGAAACTCCTAAGCCTCTTAAAAATCCTTCTCTCTACTCTTAACAGTTTTTCACCTTAGGAGCTCTCTTAAGGGCTAAGATGCTTCTTGAAGAGCGTTTTATCTTACTTTTAAGGGGAAATTCTTATAAAGCATCATAATTCTAAGAATTTTCTTAGAATTTCACCGCTACGACCAACTCTTAGGTCCCGATCCCAAACCAGCCCCTACCCACTACCACTCCACCACCAAGTGTCACTCCAAATCAAGTTACACTCGCAGCTATGGAGGGCACTTCTAATTAAGGGGGAGGGTGTGAATAAATTGACAAAGTGTGGGGCGCCCTTGACACTCTAGCGGAAGAATTGGAAGCAGTCATCACCATGGCAACCGATGGACACGCTGCTCGCACGGCTGTTTTGCCGTTTCACATTTTACGAGAGCCAAGGATAACAGGTTGCAACTGTCACTGTAAACATAACATCCAAAATCATGAGAATGACGTGAAGTAAATTGGCCTTTTTTTTTTTATGTACGTATGCATATATGCATTTATGGGTTTGCTACAAGTCAAGCAACCTTGGGGACAAAGTGATATTCTCCTTTTTTAGTTTTAAGCTTCACCACACATTCTGTGATTTGGTTTGAGGCTGTAACGTCAGTGTGAGGAAAACAAATACATGATCAAAAATACTTGGGCCTTAGTACTAGGAAGCTTTGTGACTACAGCCCCAGGTGAATGCAATTACCTACCTGGTAGGATAGCAAACCAGCAGTACTCTGGGTCCCAAGGGGCCCCCTTAGAAAACCGCTGCCCTAGACTGTGGAACGACCCCCCCGAGGAAATCAGGCTTGCCAGCATTGTTTCCTATTTTTTAAAATCACTATGAAAAACTCACTTTTTAGGATTTATAATGAATCAGTTTGTAATTTATGACTGTCTCATGCTTCCGTTGTGTTAAACCTTTATCTGTTTTCTGTCGTTATTAACTCTATATTTTATCTGTTCTTGTAATGCTCTTTGTAACCTTGTTTTTGAAAAGTGCTCTATAAACAAAGTTATTATTAATAAGCCACCACACACGTAATGTTTTGAATTTTTTGAACTTTTACAGGGAACTACCACGCCAATTACACTAACCAGCCAGACTTCAAATGGTGGTAGGTTTACTCTTTATAACATTATTGTGATTGCCACATGGATGATTGGCCAGTATATTTAAAGCTTTTATACTGCTTGTACATTCACATTTGATTTGTAAATTTGTAAATATTGTCCTTTAGCACATATTGAAATGACCTCATTTAACAGTGGCTGTAAGGGTGTTGGGAGCAGAATGCTAGGATGATTTCTACTTTTTGTTCTTGGTGAAATAGTTTATAGTTGAAGATGAATGATGATTATATTTGTGTCCTTAGGCAATCAAGGAGGCTCCTGGAACGCCGAAGGTGGTGACTTCGGAAGAGGTGAGTGTGGAAAGGATGATGGAAATTTACACCCTAGATGACATTTACCAAGTGTGAATTTCTTCTTCTGTTAATCTCCAGGTCGTGGTGGAAGAGGCAGGGGCAGAGGGAGAGGAGGAGGATTTAAGAGTTCATTCTCTTCAGGTGCCCATGCATCTCATGTTTAAAGTCATGCTATAACACACAGTAGTAAAGTAGGCGGCTACGGCAATACTCTGATGTGAAGAAGTAGGCTTAACTCCAACAGTGTTGTACACAGCCTTATTTTAATGCTTTGACATGTGCTTTGCAGGGAATGAGAATGGGAATGGTAACTGCTGGCAGCATTATATTCAGTGGTGTCTGGTTGCAGTGGCTGAATCCTGGTTGTCATTGATCCTCTGACTTGTTCCTCTTAGATGGAGAAGTCTGGAACAGTGCAGGAGCAGATGGCTTCAGAGGTAGAGGAGGCCGAGGTAAGACGAGCTAATATTACTTGCATGTAATATCCCCAAACTGTAATAAACCACGCTCTGCTGTTGCATTTTATTCATAAAGAGCTACTTTGTATTAGACAGGAAACTTTTTTACCGCCCCAACTAAGCTTGGGCATGTTAAAGAAGTCTGCCAGAGCAACTGGATCAGATTTCAATGGAACATTGACTGAGATTATAAGAGCAACATGAATTGTGATTTACAGTCAGTTTTATCCTAGTTCCAGATACCCCTCGGGTTTTAGCTCTAGGAATATGATCGTGTTTCAGTTATTTGAGCTCATTCATTTGGTTAAAATCCAAATGCATGTTGAGGAAGACACACATACCACCACCATGTGTGTCTTACTCAATCTCGGGTCCTCTTCCAGAGCCCTGGGAGTTTGAGGGTTCTGTGCAATATCTTAGGTGCTATATGCACACCACCACCCGGCGTCAAGGCCACTGTTCTGAATGAAACACGAAGCATGCACGAGTACATCAGTAAAATGTCTCCCAAGGGTGAACTAGCTAAGAGAATATCTCAGACAGCTGCAGATAGGGGGTGTGGATGAAGAGCAACCTGATTAGCATACCTTCAACCAGAGAGGAGGAACTAATCGGTGAAATCACCTGGTGAGGTCTGTGGTTGGAATGAAAACCTGCATACACTTGGCCCCGTGGGACATGGTTGAATAGCCCTGGTGTACAGGAACCTCCTGAGTCCAGATGGGAGACGTGTACTGGCCAATCTACCAGAGATTGTGATAGTGGACAAGGAACCGAAAATGGCAGTGCATATGTTGATATAACCCCACAATTATGTATGTTCAATTTTTTTCTGCTTTTGTTTAAATCAGTTATTTGTGTCCTGACATTAGTACGTTTATTCCACCAGGGGGCGGCAAAGGATTTGGCAGTAGAGACCAAAGTGACTTCAATGGTAATGTCTTTGAGTGTTTGTACATTGAGACAGTTGGATCCATTGAATGATTGGTTTGATGTTCTCAGCTCAGTGTAATAATTTCTGTTTTGAGTGGAACTAGTTGTGTTGCTATTGATAGAATTTCAACAAGCTTACTTTTACAGGAGAAGATGATGGAGGGCGTGAAAATGGTAGGCGTGTTTCTTTTTCTCCCAGTGTGTAATACAGTTGTTGTTTTTAACTTGACTGTATGATCTTGAAGTTGGAATTAAGCACAAAGGAATGCTTTTTATCCACTGCTGTATATGCCTGTTGGAAACTGATTTTTACTGAACAGGGTTTAGAGGAGGCCGTGGAGGAAGAGGAGGCAGAGGAGGTTTTCACCAAGGTATTTCTTTACTCCATCCAGTTACTATAGTGCACAAACTGTTCTCTCAACAATGCTTGTGGAGTTGTATTGAGTGAAGTTGGGAAACATCAAGACGTTCTCAGATTTTGCTAACTGATGAAGCACAAACTTGTTTTAAACAACTTTAAGCTGTATGTACTTTGAGAAAGATTTAAGAGCTGTTCACCCTTCTACATTCATAAGGGTTAAAAATGAACATTCTGAATTTTCAACATCAGGTTGTAAATCGAGCATCAATGTTTTTTTCTGTAACTTAATCTTAAAGTGTCTCAGTGGCAACTTTGTGCTTTTGGTTTCCAAAATGCAATGCAATTTATTGCTATGCAAGTAATCCAATGCTCAATAACTAAAGCAAGTGGAAAAAGTGATCTTGCCAATCAGCAACGATTCCTAATCTGTTTAAGGTGGTGAGGAGGGTGGAAGAGGAGGCTTTGGTGGAGGTAAATGCACCATCATAAGTTAGGCATCAAATGAATAATTGTTTCATGTTGGTCAGTAAAAGTCCACTGACTCCTCTTGTCTGTTGCTGCAGGTTACCGTGGGAAAGATGAAGAGGTCTTTGCTAAAGGTTGTGATATTCATCTTGTCAGCTGTCATTCAGTGATTAATTTGAAGCATGCCACAGATGTAATGGTTTTCTGTATCTGATAATAGGATCTGCAGGAGAGAATAAAGATGCAGGCGATGATGATAGTACGTACATGAACCATTCACTGTCAACATACTCAACATTTCTGTTATATGATCAAGGCTTGGTTGTATGCTTTTCTGTCTTTCCAGCACCACATCAGTATTTTGTGTTTTCTCACCCTCAGGACCGAGGGTGACGTATGTTCCCCCACCCCTCCCTGAGGATGAAGACTCCATTTTTTCCCACTATGAGTCGGGCATTAACTTTGACAAGTATGACGACATCATGGTGGATGTTAGTGGCAGCAACCCACCACAGGCCATCATGGTAAGTTGTCAGAGCATCTACACAAGTTACACGCAGTGTAGATTTGCCAAGGCTGCAGGAAGTTAACATGCAAATGGCTTCTGATCAGAGTTTTGTAGCCATCAGTTGGTATATAACAATAACAACAATTGATAACAATAAAAACCTGTTTATCTTCAGACTTTTGAAGAGGCAGCATTGTGCGAGTCCCTAAAACAGAATGTCAGCAAGTCCGGCTATGTGAAGCCAACCCCGGTGCAGAAGCACGGCATCCCGATCATCTCTGCCGGCAGAGACGTCATGGCCTGTGCCCAGACCGGATCCGGCAAAACGGTGAGACGCCCCCCGGAGGATCGGCAAGCGGGCCTGAAGTTTGCTTCCGCTTGGAGGGTTTTAATGCCTCTCCTCCCTCCAGGCCGCCTTCCTGTTGCCTATCCTGCAGCAGCTGATGTCGGACGGCGTGGCGGCCAGTCGCTACAGTGAGCTGCAGGAGCCTGAGGCCGTCATCGTGGCCCCGACCAGGGAGCTCATCAACCAGATTTACATGGAGGCCAGGAAGTTTGCTCACGGGTCTGTTTAGACTTTGTGTTTGGGAAATAGTTATTAGACCCTGTAGTTGGCTAGCACTGGGAAATGTATACGCTCTGTAGATGAAAGATATAGTAACTGAATAATAATTTGTACATTCTCTTGGCTCTAATCTTTTCTTTCCTCTGACTGTCGTAGGACTTGTGTGCGTCCTGTAGTGGTTTATGGTGGAATCAGCACTGGACACCAAATCCGTGAAGTCCAGAAGGGATGCAATGTGCTGTGTGGGACCCCAGGGAGGCTGCTGGATGTGATCGGAAGAGGAAAGGTAAACTGTTATTGTCTCTCGTTGGTCACATGAAAGCAGTGAAGCTGTACAGCCTTTGGCTCCAGGCTTAACTATAAATCATTTGTGGCTTGTTGCCTTCAGGTGGGTCTGAGCAAGCTGCGCTACTTGGTGCTGGATGAGGCGGACCGGATGTTGGACATGGGCTTTGAGCCTGACATGCGCCGCCTGGTGGGCTCCCCTGGTATGCCACCCAAAGAAGAGCGTCAGACCCTGATGTTCAGTGCCACCTACCCTGAGGACATCCAGAGGTCTGTTCCTCTATGGACCGACCTTCACATTGGATCCAGGACAGCTGCTGAAAACCAGCTGATTGTGTGTGTGTGTGTGTGTGAGAATATCTATCACTGTGTGTTTTTATAGGATGGCAGCTGACTTCCTGAAGACGGACTATTTGTTCCTGGCTGTGGGTGTGGTGGGCGGAGCCTGCAGTGATGTGGAACAGACATTTGTCCAGGTCACCAAGTTCTCCAAGAGGGAGCAGCTCCTTGACCTCCTCAAGACCACCGGTGATGTTTCTCCACTGCTCCCTTAGACCTCAAGCCTTCCAATGTTCTGAATCTTCTCAAATCTGCTGCCAGAGTGCAAGTTTAATATATTAAACTTGTTTAGACTTGGTGGTTGAGAAATAGTTATTGGACCCTGTAGTTAATAAATTAAACTTGTTCTTTTTTTATTTTATTTTTTAACCTTTATAAATCCAGGTTAGTGCTCTGAGGATCAAGGATCTTAAAAGGACAATAGGAACATTTGAGGATTAGTACAAAAAATGGAAGAAGGGGCAAAGAGTGGGAACGATCAACTTCATTTAAGCAATTTCCACCAGATTTCTCTTCTGTAGTTCAGAGTTCTGTTTGAGCTTTAGATAAAGTCATCAGAATTGACTGCACATTTGTGTGATATTAATGTGCAGCTATTACAAATTTTCTGTTGAAATCCTCCTGTTGTCCCCCTCTTTTCCCCCTCCTTGACTTGGCCTCGGACACACTTGGATGTCTCCAATCTATGACGTGATGAAAATACCTCAGCACTTCTCAGCAAAACTGATGCATACTTAGCTAAATATTTCCCTGTCCACACAGTGTCATAGTTGTGAATGAGAGAGTGTAGTGACCAGGTCAGTGGAGCACAAAACGTTTATCATAAAGACTGTCACATATGCTCCTAGGTTTGTATTGCAGTAGAGTGGGAGGGGGCAGCCCGGTGTTAACAGACAGGCGGAGCAGGCAACTAGTGAAGCTCTGGTTTCTACTAACAGGGATCATGAGGGAAAACATGTTATTTGGGCCCAGGGTTCAAAATACTGAACTATCCCTTTAAGGTGACTTTCATATCAGAATGGAGTTGGATGTTGAAAGCAGCTTATTCCATCCAACAGGACATTGGTCTAACCCTATACTTGCAGGAGTGAATAACACACTGATGCTAGCCTATATTACAGTTTGATGTCAGTTCTTGGCAGCTGGTGTCTCATAATCGGTCAGTCAGGCTGATCACGTTCCAGTTTTGATATTATTTGAAGTGAACTCGGTGTTGATTGCAGGAAGTGAGCGCACCATGGTGTTTGTGGAGACCAAGAGACAAGCTGATTTCATTGCCACTTTCTTGTGCCAGGAGAAGGTCTCGACCACCAGTATTCACGGGTAAGCGGTGCACCCGGTGTCCTCGTTTCCGGTGTGCTGTATGCAAACGAGCCGCCTGACGCTGAGCCGTGTTCCACAGTGACCGGGAGCAGCGGGAGAGAGAGCAGGCGCTGGGAGATTTCCGTTCAGGCAGATGTCCGGTCCTGGTAGCCACCTCCGTAGCCGCCCGAGGTCTGGACATACCGGACGTGCAGCACGTGGTCAACTTCGACCTCCCCAACAACATCGACGAGTACGTCCACCGCATCGGGAGAACCGGCCGCTGCGGGAACACCGGGAGGGCCGTGTCCTTCTACGACCCGGAGGGGGACGGACAACTGGCCGGCTCCCTCGTCAAAGTCCTCTCTAGGGTAGGTGGCCCGAACGCTCAGGGAACGCTTCTGCCAAGCGCTTACTCAACGTTATGTCAGCCTTCATGGTTTCTGTTGGTCTGAATGTGATCGACAGGCACAGCAGGAAGTGCCCTCCTGGTTGGAGGAGTCGGCGGTCAGCTCCCACGGTGCGGGATTCAACCCCTCTGGGAAGGTGTTTGCCTCCACAGATTCTCGGAAGGTAACTCTCCCCCCCCCCCCCCCCCCCCCCCCCCCCACCTGGCCCGTCTGAGCGGAACCAAGCCCCCGTTTTCCTCTGAAAGCCTTGTGCTGTCTGCTGTCTTCATGCTGTCCTCTGTCCTCAGGGGGGACCTTTCCAAAACCACAACAGTGTGAAGAGCCAGCCGGCTGCTCCGACTGCAGCTGATGATGAAGAGTGGGAATAGACCGGCAGCACGCCCACACAGCACTGACCTTATTTTACTTTTCAGGTGTTCTACTTGTTTTAGTTTTACCTGCAGTGTTTTTTGTTAGAAAGGAAAAAAAAAATATTTGTCTGAGGCTGGATAATGTTTAAAATGTGCAGTCAGGAAGACATTTTTTGGGGGTTAGGGGATAGATTCTGTTAACTGATCAATCTCGAATGATTGTCACACTATTCTGCAAAGCTTTTTTTGTTGTTTGATTTTTGAATCAGCACTTTTATTTAACATACTTCATGAGAAAACAACACATTTGCACCAAGTCAAAATCTAAGAATTGTTTTCTCCTAAGAAAAAGATTAAGAATAAATGATTCTTCAAAGCAAAGTCCATATCTTTTTTAAACTCATTTAAAATATGTCCTCCCTCAAAGAGTCAGGAGTCTCTTATAGACGACAGATGCAGGAGTGGCTGCATTGAATTGATAACTTTTAAATCTTGAATCTTCGATAGTTGTGAGTTGTGAAGAAAATGTGCCTGTGTCCACAAAATCCCAGGTATTCATCCTCTCAGTTCATTTTACTGAAGTCTCACTGATGAGGAATGACATGCAAGTCAGGTGGACCGGAGACTCTAAATTGCCCATAGGTGCTCATAGGACTGTTTGTATTAGAAATGAATGAACAGATGTAGGTCCCTGCTACCACTTCCTAACACTGTCCAGTAGGTGGAGCAGGTTGCTACTGAACATTGAAGACTGATGTCAACCGTTGGCAGCAGAAAGCAAGTTTATAAAAATGGGTTTTAAGAAGATATGTTAAAGACTGAAGAGGTCTGGTGGGTCCACAGTATGGAGGAGTTGAGACTGGACCAGACTGGAGGATGCCAAACCCCCTAGGTCCTTGACACCAGGTTTCAAATTAGAATCTAAAATACCCAGTTTGCTGCAGATTAGATTCAGGGGGCATTAAAAAAAAAAAAAAACTTTCAGATTTGTTAAATTCTTGGACATTCAGCTGTCATACATGTGTAAATCTTTTCTTTCAGTGACAGCGACACTATTTTTGGCCTTCACCCAGTAAGAAACTATGGGTTGTCTTATATTATTAATCTATAATAATAAAGATACGGAGAAACTGATGATGCTGAAACACTGGCCTGATATTCATCCTGACATCAATACTGAACTGTCATCCAAAGCTTATTCTAACATGCAATGTAGTGTGAGCGCCAATAGACTCAAGACTCTACTGTCTAATTTGAATTTGAAAATCTATAGAATACCTTTTACTTATACATAATAATAATAATATAATTTTTTTATACTTATGCTTGATAAATTGACAAACCAGCACTGAGTGAGCTCAAATTGCTAAATGTCAAACACAGCTGAATGTCAAGATAATGTATACCTCCAAATGTTTTTGTTATCAATTGTTTTTTATTGTCAGATATTGCAAATTTATACATTTTCTTTTAATAACAAAACAAGGACACATGAGAAAGGGAAAAAACAAAACTAGGCACTTAAGCTGCCTAATGTCCCACCATAACCACTATGATATAACCTATTATGCTAATGAGATCCTTATGCTAAATTATGTATTAACAAATATTCCTATGTGAACATACTTGTCTTCACATAACACATGGGTGGTATTAATATGAACTCCGTATCTGAAGTATTAAGGAGAACAAGACGAGAAAAAGGACATTCCCATATCATATGGATAAAAGTGCTAATAGCTGTCATTGCAAAATAGAAAAAGTGATTGGATCTGGATTTCATCTGATCAGGGTTCCTACGGGTGCTGGAAATCCTTGAAAACACTTGAATTTTAATGTGTTTTCAAGGTTTGAAAAGTGCTTGGATTTTGAATAAAGTGCTTGAAACTGCTTGAAATTGTAACGTTAATTGCATTACTTGCAATTAATGTTAACTGGTAGTGTTGTACTGGACTGCTAATATTCTGCCCCCCTCATGTATATAAATAGGGAGGACAAAAAATTAGAAACACCTCTCAATATAATGTAGTCCAGTACAACACCACTGCAAACTACAACCTCAATAATAAACATATAATTAAATTTAAATGCCCACTTTTTTTTAAATCCCTCTCCCCTCGTTCGTAATGCAGCTCCAGCCCAACCTGAGATCACCCCAATCTTCATATTAGCACTTATTTTATTTCATGAGATGTACTTTCACCAACTGATTGGTTACAGCTCCAAACCTTTAAACCAGATATTATATTGCTATAAGAGAAACACCTTCGTACAAAAGAGCATCACAAACATAAGAAGAACCGAATAACCCAAATATATCACTCTAAATTTAATGCGAGAGCCAGGGGAGTAGCAATGCTTGTTAAGAAAAACATCCCGTTTATTTCCACTAATACTATCTCTGGTATTAATGGTCACTACATAATCGTTACAGCATTGCTGTCACGAAACATAATTTTGGTTGTTTATAGCACAATAACATCTGATTTAATGTGATGAAGAAGTGAAGCAATCATTTTGAGTATATATATGTATATAAATATGTAATTTACCACAGCTGTAAGGTGCTGGAAAAGCTTGAAAATGCACCTTGAAAATGCTTGAAAAGTGCTTGAATTTGACTTTGGAAAAGGTGTAGGAACCCTGTCTGATGTAACCTGTTAGGTGTGAGGTAAGACCTATGGATTAACCTGAAATGGATCATTTGATGGTTGGGGTTTGTGGATCAGGCATGCTTTTCTTTGCTAAATTAATGCACATTTTATAAACTTTATGTGTAAATATGGCCCTTAATCAGAATCAGGCCACAAATTGTTTCCTCAATGAAAAACCACAAACATGAAGAAAGATTCAGCTCTCAATGTAAGAATCCAGTATTTTGAAGCCTCACTACCTTAACTTCAATATTGACACTAAAATTGGTGTAAGTACTTTTTATTAATACTCAGTCCCTAATGTTCTTGTAGTTTATATACTGTAATCCAAGGACAAATTCAGATCATTCTCATACGGGTTTTCATGTCAAATTGTAACCAGGGTTCAAGTTCAAGTTCAACTTTATTATGATCCCAGAGGGCAATTGTTTCACTGGCCAAAAGCAACACAGCAATAGACAACACAAAGAACAATGCAAAAGTTAAAAAAGACATAATCAAACACACATCGCAGTGGGTTGTAGTCTAGGGTAAAGTAAAGTGCATTACAGTAAAGTGTTACTACAGCTAAGAGCGTTTTTACTTTTCACACTTAGATTCCCGAACCAACAAATCATAGAACTGACCTGGCCCTTGATGGTGGTATGTATAGGAGCCAGGGGGTTTTCGTCTAAAATCAATGGACATCTCCTTGGTTTTGGTTACATTAAGCTGTAAAAAGGCAGCATCACACCAAGCAACAAAATCATCAACTGGACCATGGCCTGTCTCTTCCTCCTCCAGTAAGCTGACAATACCCACTTTTTGAAATGGCCGATTTTGTCCTCATCACTTTTTAAAAGCATAATTTGTTGAAAATGTTCTGAAAAATAGCTTGCACTAAGAAATGTTAACTAACAAATGAGAACGCTTTGAGAAAGGTTTATTTGCACAATAAGAAAACATACAACGCAATGTAAATATAGAAGAAACAAATGCTCATTGTCCAAAAAAAGTAACAGAAGCTAAAACAAAAAAAAATCCTCCCTAGCCTAATGATTCTAAAATGACCCAAAAACATGCATGGGCCGATCAGTAACTTTAACAAATACTTGACATGGTGTTGCAGCTGTGGATGTGATGCATATGGATGACTGGTTTTATGCTGAGTATTTTCATATTGTCGACTCTGTAGTAGCCTAGGCTATGCCCTTTTGATGCACCGTTATGCAATTTTTTTCTCGCCATAATTATCTACTCTGACCTCATACCGATCCCCCCATTACATTCCCTAAAATCGCAGAAGACCGTTTAAAAACTGTTTTTTCATCTGAGCCCTTATGTCCCCACCACTTTTCAACACAAAGTCAATTTCTTGGCCATGATACATGGGAAGTGTTGTGACGCAATGTAAAGTATGTAAGTATTTTTTCATTATTGTCCTATAGCCAGTGTTGTTACATTGATTTTGTCCTGCTTGCCAGTCCCATCCCTGTTGTGAGCGATACTTCCCTTCTCCACAGCTTCAAAATGTTGCTTGTGCATCTTGGACCTAAAGCTTGTGATACAAGCAACATTTTGGAGAAGATGACAAGGCAACGTGTCGGTCAACAGGAATTGAAGTCAGACTTGGACACAGGATTAACATCTATTCAAGTGTTGCCTTGCAAAAAGACATTCCTGTGTGATTAAATAAAACATTTAAAGGCAACTTATTGATCGAACTTGATCATCATATTTGCTGACATGTATTTTCCCTGGTCATCTCTGCCTGAACAGTTGAACCAAAACACAATCTGTCTGTCATGAAGAGCAGAATTCTACTCCCAGTGACTCACTCAACAATAAGTCCATTCCGTCTCTCACAGAAACTTTCTCCCTGAACACCCTCTGTTCATTTCAGCCACCAGTATCAACTGTGTTTGAGTGCTTTTATATCTCTGCTGTAGTTGTGAGTTTGGTAGTTGGTTTTATTGTGTCGTTGTTTCTGCACTGTTGATTTGTCATCCAGTAACAAAACATCCATGGACTGGATTGAAGGAGAAAGGGTCATCTATAGACCCATCAAGGTATGTGAGGATTGTTTATTGCAGTTAAATTGTAAAGATTTTGAGCTGTAATTAAATGTAGCATAAGAGGCTTTTGAGTGACATTATCGCATTTCCTTCAAAGGCATTGCTCAATGTACCGGTGTACAGAGACACTGTACAGCTCTGCTGGGAGTGGAAGTACTATGAAGTACAAGTAAGAACCACTTTTGTTTCAGGCCCGCACAAAATAAAACACCTGACAAATTCTGGTGAAGTGTCTCCTATGATTATACATGAGAACATTTGATGTTTTCTGTTGTCTTGTAGAAAAAAATGATGGTGCAGTTTTTGAGGCTTCAGCAGCAAAAGCAAGTCCCATCTGAGCTGACAGCTGAGGACATGACTGACTGGCTGGTGGAGCAGGGCAAGACATCTCTCAGGGAGCGGTGAGACAGTCCACCACTCAATATATCTTAAACTCTGCTCATGTTAAAGGAGTAGTTCACTCAAAAATGAAAATTCAGTCATTATCTACTCACCCCCATGCCAGTAGAAAATTGGTTTAATGTTTGATGTCCACTTTAGTCTCTGTTCTGTATGTATTCTGCACAGTGTAATACATGCAGCGTTTATAGCGCACATTTTACGGCATTTTTCATTATCAAACATCAAATTATCAATACATCAAACATTAATATGGGTGCTCACTTATTGAATTTGACAATTAAATGCAAAGTAATTGCTTTAAAATAGTATTTTAAAATCTTGCGCTTTTATTTGGAAGGCTCTTGTTTTCTTGTTTACCTATCGAGGCTAGAGTATGCGCAAACGTGAATTTTCATTTTTTTTTGTGGATTATTCCTTTAAGCTAGTCTGTTACTAATGAGAAGAAAATAGAGCAACAGTTAAGATGTACCTTCTGTTTTCTTTCTATTTGAAGATTGTGGAGGTTTGATCTTGAGAGTTTTGATGAAAGTGTCCAGCCTCTCCTCACACTGGTAAGACCAAGAACATGAAAAGACTCAGTTTGGAGTAAATTATCACATAACACTAGATTGATCCTGTAAATATGTCAAATCTGAATGGTGCATCCCATTTCTTGTTTCAGATGTGGGAGGTGAACATCAGTATGAAAATGATGGTTATTGAGTTTTTAGCCCGAATCGTGCTCAACTCACATGAAGCCAACAGTCCTTGTTTTCAGTAAGTCACAGTTATGAGATAAGATGAAAGTCGAATGATTCCTGTGGGGAAATTGTGTCTTTTCAGAAAACCTGTATTTCAACTCATTTTGAGCGACTCTCATCTCACAGAGACCCTCAGATCATCCGTCTGGCTGACAAAGCCATCAGGAGCCTGATGGAGAAGCAGCAGCCCAGCTCCAGCCTCCTCGGCCCCCAGGAAGTGGTGATGCGGGTTGTCCCCAAAGTCCTGCAGGGCTTCTGGATTAATCCGGCGATCCTCTTGTCCGTACCCCCACTGCAGCTCAGCGACTTGGCCGTCGGACTCACGAAGGCCGTTCAGGATAAGCTGTCCGCCTCTCTGACCTTCACGGACTGTCAGGCCTCCTTCTCCCGCTCCATCCGGGATGAGAAGGTCCTTTCTATCCAGAACAAGGTCAGAGAGAAGTACACTCCAGCCGTCCTGCTGGAGGAGCTGAAGCGCTTTGGGCCAGAGCTGCTGACCAGGATTGTTGACGTCACAGTGGGGGAAATCTGTGTGATGTTCGAGCCACAGAAACACATGGAAATGTCTGAAGTGCTGACCACCAAAGAGGTAAGAAGACCTGCGCAGATGTATGACTGGATACTACAGCTGGATACTGAAGATACTGTATAGTAAAAAAGAAAAAAATATATTTTCTAAAATTCAAATGGCTTCTCTCCCTCTTAAGGTGGAACTGGAAGAGAACACAACACCAAGCCCAGAAATGGACTCTGCTGTTGGTTCAGCTGCTCTGGTTCCTCTGAGCCTCGCTGCTGAAGCTCCTCTGGTTCCTGTGAGCCTCCCTATTGAAACTCCTGTGGTCCTCCCTACTGAAGCTCCTGTGGTTCCTCTGATCCTCCCTACTGAAGCTCCTGTCGTTCCTGTGGACCTCCCTACTGAAGCTCCTCTGGTTCCTCTGATCCTCCCTACTGAAGCTCCTGTGGTTCCTGTGAGCCTCGCAACTGAAGCTCCTCTGGTTCCTCTGAGCCTCTCTATTGAAGCTCCTGTGGTTCCTCTGAGCCTCCCTACTGAAGCTCCTCTGGTTCCTCTGAGCCTCCCAACTGAAGCTCCTCTGGTTCCTGTGAGCCTCCGTATTGAAACTCCTGTGGTCCTCCCAACTGAAGCTCCTGTGGTTCCTCTGATCCTCCCTACTGAAGCTCCTGTCGTTCCTGTGGACCTCCCTACTGAAGCTCATCTGGTTCCTGTGATCCTCCCTACTGAAGCTCCTGTGGTTCCTGTGAGCCTCCCTACTGAAGCTCGTCTGGTTCCTGTGGTCCTCCCTACTGAAGCTCCTCTTGTTCCTCTGAGCCTCTGTACTGAAGCTGCTCTGGTTCCTCTGAGTCTCCCTACTGAAGCTGCTGTGGTTCCTGTGAGCCTCGCTACTGAAGCTCCTCTGGTTCCTCCGAGCCTCCCAACTGAAGCTCTTGTGTTTCCTCTGACCCTCGCTACTGACACTCCTGTGGTTCCTTTTAGCCTCCCTCCTGAAGCTCTTCTGGTTCCTCTGAGCCTCGCTGCTGAAGCTCCTCTGGTTCCTCTGAGCCTCCCTACTGAAGCTCCTCTCTTTGCTCTGAGCCTCCCAACTGAAGCTCCTGTGGTTTCTGTGAGCCTCCCTATTGAAGCTCCTCTGGTTCCTCTGATACTCACTGCTGAAGCTCCTCTGGTTCCTCTGATAATCGCTGCTGAAGCTCCTCTGGTTCCTGTGAGCCTCCCTAGTGAAACTCCTGTGGTCCTCCCTACTGAAGCTCCTCTGGTTCCTCTGACCCTCCCTACTGAAGCTCCTGCCATTACTGCAGTCCAGGAAGGCTTGACCAGCAGACTGGTTGGCACTGAAGAGAAGGAGGTGCAACAATCCTCTGACACCACATCAGGTAGGAGTTCTTCATCAGGTCCGCTCACACTGTAGCTCATGTCTACTTCCATGATGATGAATTGAGGAATTGTCCTCTTTTATTTTTCAGAGATCAAAAAGACCAAAAAGAAGAAGAACAGAGTCTGGCGCTTCTTCCGACGGCTGGTCCAAACACTGAGGAAAACAGCCAAGGAAACTGAGAGGGACTGAAATCCCACGGCAAAAAAATAAATTCAGTGTTGCATTGCAATCAGTCCATGTCAGTCAATTTTTTTTTCATTTACTGTGAATTGATGCATTATAAAATTCTGAAATTATCATACAGGAATATCCATATACAGTCACCTCCAGAATTATTGTCACCCTTCATGAAAATGAGCAAAATGTCTAAAATAAATAAAATTCTATTGTTTTCTTTTTAATTGATCTCAGAATCCAGAAACTGTATTGCTTTCATCATTTCCTGTTTCACTGGGGTCAAAATATGTAAAATCCATTTGTCATCCATCACTTTGTGGAAAAGAGCTTTCAACTCAGAGACAGATAGTTAAATACCACTAAGCACAGTCAGGGCAATAATCACAAAGTTTTAGAAATATGGAACAGTTGCAAATTCACCAGGAAGAGGACGCATGTGCATATTGTCCCCATGAACAGGGAGGAAGATGGTGAGGGAGGCAAAGAAGAACCCAAGGATTACAGTTTCACAACTGCACAGTTGAGTGGAATGCTGAGGTTATCAAGTGTCAAAATCCTCCTCCATGTCAACAAGCTCTTTGGAAGGGTTGCAGGAAAGAAGCCCTTACTGAGTGCAACCCATAAACTGAAGCGCCTGAACTTTGCCAAGCAACTACAGTTGAAATTGTGTGTTGTGGTCAGATGAGACCAAAGTGGAACGACAGTGGCAAGTGGAAAGTGGCGACAAAAGACGACTGCATACAAGGAAAAGCACCGGATGCCCACAGTGAAATATGGTGGAGGATCTTTGATGTTTTCGGGCTGTTTTATTGCTAGTGGTCCAGATCTTGTTAAGATCGATGGTATAATGAATTCCACTAAGTATTAGGATATTTTAGTCCAAAACCTGGTTGCCTCTGCCAGGAGGTTGAGACTTGGCCGTGGAAGGACCTTTCAACCAGACAACGACCCCAAACATACATCAAAATCATCACAGAAATGGTTGCAGGAACACAAAATCGATGTTTTGCAATAGCCATCTTGTCTCCAGAACCCTAGTGAAAATCTGCGGTCTGAATTGAAGAGGGCAGTCCACAAGCACGAACCTAAGAATATCAAGGATCTTGAGATGTTCTGCATGGAGGCACGGTCCCTCCCAAAGTGTTCTCCAACCTCTCAGATAATACAGAAAGAGGCTATTTTACTAAACCATAGAACATTTTATGTTTGAAGAACGTATTTTGTTAAAATAAAAGTGTAGGACTCTCCCATATGTTTGAGCCCAAAATATGACTCATTGCGTGTTGCATGCGACCGACCGACCGACCGACCGACCAAAACTTAAATCCGATTGACTCCAGGTTCAAGTTGTTATAGTTGTTGTGTTCTAGTGGTTAAAAGTTTTATTTTGGAGTGGAAAATGCTGAAATTGGACATGTAATGACCTGGAAGCGGTATATTTGTTTACAAGTAGAAAGCGGTGGTAAGTCGGTCTCGTCTTAGCTCTTGCAGCCTCTCGTTCACAGTGATGGACTAGCTTTACTGACTGAATTAAGTCTCCAGTGTTGTTTTCTATGCCGTTTGGAATTGAATGGGATGAATGAGCCCGAGCAGTATGGCAAAACTGATTTTAAAATATCTTTAATTGTGGCACATTCATGTAAAAACAGTCAACATTAAAGGGATGTAAAATGTCAAAAATTAGCAAAAACTCAAATCACGCTGGAGCGTTAGCAAGCGCACAAGGTAGATTTATGCACCAGAGACACAGAGATGATTTTCATATATTGGCTCCCAAAAAGTTGTGTAGTCTTTAATGTGTTAATTACCAGTAACCTGATCCCAGTGTTTTGCTACAAAAATGAAGCTCTTCTCCCAGTCCGCACATGAAAGCTAAGAAACGTTTCATCCCCCAAGCAGTTCTTAAAAGATCCTAAGCCAAAGGTGGCACACTAAAGTAACAGTAAACTTTAACATCCTCTCATTCCAAGGCAGCATAGCACAGGTAGTTAAGAGTTTAAAAATGGTTTATTAGAAAATCCACTAGCTCCATGGATCCAAGTGGACTCAAGTCAGAGGCATCCGGGCTGTTTGTGCCCAGTGCGCACTGCGGTGCCTAATTACGGTACGCGCTCTTTACGCCTATAGACTGTTTACACCGCAATATGGTGGCATTCACATGTGCATTTGTACTACATAAAAATTACTAGTTATGAATGTACTTCGTTGAGACCTGTGCATTGCTGGATGGCATGGATTGATAGAGATCAGTGCGTGAAAATATCAGTCTGTTAAAAAAGTTGATACTAGCTGGACTTTTGACAGAGGCCAGGTAAACAAACTAGCAATCAGGTAAACTGCTTCAAAATGTTTCGAGACTCAGCAACCCACTGCAACTAGCCTAAACCTAAGTGGTTTCAGCAGAATTTGACAGATGCCAAATGTTCCATGATTGGCTTGTACACCAGGCAGTAGGCTAGAAGTCACACACATGGACAGGATCCTTGTTGCAGCCACATTCACTTACCAGGAGATCAGTGATTTTACCTAAGTCAATGCATGAATTAAATTTTTTGTTTTGATCGTGATTTCCATTCATTGGTTTGAGATGCAAGCTAAAACAGACAGGCAACTCTGAGTTGACTAAATGTCAAACGAAGGCTTAAGCAGGTAGTTTCATCTAGAACAATCTTGGAACCCATCGTCTATCGGTCTGATGACGATTAGACTCTGGGGGCGACAGCCAATATTTTGGGGTTTCCGGTGTAGCCAGTGGACATCCGGGCCAAGACTTCCTCTTCCGTGCGCCGGTCATTGTTTACAGTCCGATTAGCAACTTGAGACACGAGAATGGAGTCGGAGTTGAGAGACGACGTCTCATATGCAGATATCTCTTTATAGAGATTAGCTGAAATGTCATCTGGACCTAAAACACCTACAAAAAGTATCGATGTTTGTGTATTGTGTGGAGAAACGTTCGACTCTCGCATCTCAAGATGTCCGCTGGGCACCAGCAGTTCAGAGAGGCAGCCATTGACTTTTACCCTCTGGGTTCTCTGGGTTAAAAAGTCTAAAATCCATCCCACCATATTCAAATCTAGATTAAAATTTGAAATAAGTTTATTAGCTAAAATATGGGGCTGGATCATATTAAAAGCAGATGAAAAATCAATAAAAAGCAGTTTTGCTTCCAGTTGGGATTAATTGTGGATTTTCCAAATTCTCAAAACTGTGAAGTTTCCATAAAAGGTTTTTATATTCAGGAAACTAGACTGTAAAACATTATTATATGAAGTGGACTTAGAATTTATATTTATATTACTTCATGTGGGTGTTTTCATTATTTTGGCAATATAGGTTAATTTGACTGTATATTTTAGTAGAATTTTAAACTGACAAAAAAAGAATGGTTTGTATTAAGTAGTAATGCATGCAGCTGGTTAATGTAAGTGCAAATATTTTATTTGATTTTGGGATGAAAAGTTGCTAGGCTTAAAATTTCTGAATATTACTGATGACCCTCTGACTGCCAAGAGGCGTCATGAATAACATTTAATAATCTTCTGTACAATGAAATGAAACTATTTGTACACATCAACTTCACTCTGCTGGGGGTCAGGTCATGGTTTTTAGATGCCTGACCTGTTGATGGCCTATTTATTGGTAATGCAGTTGTTGAACTGCATTATGTATCATAAGAGTATTAAGCTTATCTTTCCTCGCTTGGTTTGGTTTTATTGATTTTAGATCAATTAGAGTGATGCTTGTACTATGCAGCTATTTAAAAAATAATGACAAAAATATTGAATCGGGACTCGGTATTGGCAGATACTCGATATTAAATGACTTGGATCGGAGACAAAAAAAAAGTTGATCAGGACTTCCCTAATTATACTTTAGGGAAGTCAAAAAAAAAAAAAAAATATATATATATATTTAGAGGTATGGGTCAATGTCATCTTTCGTCTCATCACAATTAACACAACCACAATCAAGCAAAAACATTTAATTTATTTCCAACCTTGCAGGCTTACATATCACTCATTAAAATCATCCAAAATAGCAAAATGCAGCATAACAGAGGTTACGCACTGTTACATATATCTATAAAAAAAAATGGAGATGATTAAAAACTAGCTTAGTCCATAAACTGTAAGCATGTGAGCTACAGTGCAGCAGACACACACCACTAACACACTTCAATAAAAAGGAAAAAGTATATTAGTTGTGTTTTGCTTGACATAAATTTTGAGGCATAATAAGTTGGTGTGTCACCTCCTCAAATCCATCATTATAGTCCTCTGCAGACTGGCAATGCTAGCGTCCAGCGCTGCCAAGCCGTCCCTGAAGGCCACCTCGTCCCTGGTGTCAAAGGTCGACCCCGACCCGACGCTCCACTCGGACGATACGGATGCCGCTTCGCATCGGGACAGGGAGCGGTCTAAGTCCCGCCCCTTTTCCGGCTGTTCTCCAGATGACCGGGCTAAGCCTGAGCTGAGCGATTGGTCAAGGTGAGGACTGATGAGAGATTTTGATTGGCGGAGGAGCCTGAGTACGGTGTCCAAACTTTGGCAATGGGCCACTGAGGTCACTGGAGGGCCGCCTCCTTGCTGAGACCCCGTAATAGGATGTGATGACATCATTGTTTCTCTCAGCGGGGCAAAAGTCAGTTTCTTTTTCGCGCACACACTCCTTCCGACAACCTCATCGACACTCGCTGTGGGCTCCGGCTGTGTGTCTGATTGACAGGTGAGGACACGCCCATTCTGACCCAGTGAGATCAGGTATTGGCTGACGGGGTCGGGCGCGGGCTCCGACGTGTCCCGGCCGGGCAGATATCGCTCGAGAAGCTGCTTCGTGAGAGGAGGGCCCGGCCCTGAGCTGTCAATCACTGTCGGAGAATCTGATGAAACGTGACTCTGAAGCATCCTGAGAGGAAGACGGGGAGAAAGAGAGGTAAGATAGAAGCCTAAAAAGTGCCAACTTTAGATCAACCCACAGAACAGCCTGAACAGCCTCCATGGATACTGAAAAGTTTCATTTTGTTCTTTGACTTTTATAGAGATTGCATGTCCTATGTGTCCACATGAAGGGCTGGGTGATAATTCAATATTATTGTTTATCGTCTTTCAGTGGAATCATATTGTGATGATATGAAGATATTTTAATATCATGACACACATTTCTGCTGTCTAAATTGATGATGATATGCAAATGTTACTTAAAAACTCATAAAATGAGGTATGGTAGGAATATTATTTGAATATTTCAGTTTTGTTTGACATCACACCTAACATTACCATTCGGTTCAATGAGATGAACATTAATCTGATTATTTATTTATTTTGCATACATGAACCATATCGTGATATATATTGACAGAGAAAAATCCTTATGATTATCGTGATATTGATTTCAACCATATTGCCCAGCCCTAACCTGACATCACATCGCTGAGAGTGAAAATATCGCCCTACTTGACTAGAAAGATAGGCCTATTCAAAATATAAGTTAAAGTTTCCTAATTATTTTATGAAAGTTCCTAATTATTTTATTTTATTGTTGCAAGAAATAACAGGCTTTATAGTCTATAGGCGCACTGTGGTATAAGTCTTCTGTTTGTAATTTATTTTTATGGATAAAACGTTTCAATATCATGTAAACCCAATCAGCCTAAATTAAACTATCTTAACTTTACTGAATATTACATGAATTGGAATTAAAACGTCGAAATTGGGTTAGGGCTGAACAATTATTCAAAATTTTATCGAAATCGCAATATGGCCTACTGCAATTTTCAAATCGCAGGAGGCGCAATATTTGTTAAAGGTGAAATGTGTGTCAAAATACCATTTTAAATGAAATATTGTCGGTAGTATATTGTATATTGAAATATTGTCGGGTTTCCATAGGAAACTCTCTGATATAGTGGATCTAGAGAACCACATAACACCACTACCTTGTTCATTCATGCATGTAACTGAATCCATTGATGCTTGTCCGCAGCATTTTTCACCAACTGAGAATCTTGGAAAAGGCCCAGGAGAGAATCCCCTGGTCAGGCCTAGTCCAACCCCTACCTGTTGAGGTGTTGGATCTCCTCCAGTCTCTGCTGGGCGAGCAAGGCCACTTCACTCCTCTCTCTCTCGCTTTCCAACAGCCTGCTGCTAGTGTCCTCCAAGTCTGCACACACACACACACACACAAACATTCTTAACAGACATACATAGGAACATATGCACACACTAGGGCTGCACAATTGATTACCACGGCAATATGGTAATTGTGGAAGTTGCGTTTACTGCATTCCATTTAAAAGGCTACTCCCACTGTGTCAAAATCAAGGTTTTCTAACTTAGCTTCAAACTGCTCAAAACCAATGCTCTAAACAGCAAATGAGATTAAACTAGGTATTCAATTGCAATTCTATTAATCAAAATTATAATCGCAACTACAATATCTGCCTTGCTCTACCCGCACTACAGCACAGATGTCAGAAGTGAAAGTACGGTGCGATCTGAACCTGTTTTCATGAGTGCGTTCTCTGCCTCTCTGTCTCTCAGCTGGCTCTGTGTGTCCTGCAGGGCTTGCCGTAGCTCTCCCACATCGTCCTGGAGCTCCTGGAGCCGTGATTGGGCAGCGCTGAGCTCCGCCTGCAGAGTCAACACTGGGGGAAGACGTTAATCGACCAATTAGGTTCCTTTCATGGCATGGTTTTTTGCCTTAGGAGTACAGTACGTATCATATTCTATGTAACTGACTCATTTCAACTAGACATGAATGTCAATGGCTCACATGGGTTGAACTACAGAGGGATCAACAGACATACAGGCTTTACCTTCCGAGTCACTGTGTCTCTCCATGGTCTCTCTCTCTGCTCTCTCTCTCTCCTGTAACTGCTGGTTCAGGATCCTCACGCGCCTGGGAACCACACACATGATTTGATCACTTAAAAAAAACAAAAACAAGAACACTTTTATTGATACCCACACACACACACACTTTTGGATTTCAACCTTAAAGTATAGGACTGGTGTCATTTTTTGCCATTATTGCCGGAAAAGTGTTTATGCATATAAATATATTTGCCATAGTCAGAAGCTACTACTATCCGTTGTACTGCAGGTTTATCCTACCTTCTAGAAGTCAAAGGCCCTCATTGTTTTCAAAAATACATAAAAAATATGCCATAGAGACATCCTTCTACCTTGACTAACTTAATACATCATGTTGAACAGCATGTGTATTACAGTTTTTTCCCTAGCATGCCTTTATCACGCAGCTAATCATCACGTTTAATGGGGACTATTTTCACTTTTTCACAAAGCCACAAAATGCTGGAATGCTAAGTGAAGTAATCAATCAGAATCCACCTCAGCAAAAAAAGAAATGCAAAATAGCGGAAACAGAGGAAAAATAGTCAATATTGGGGCTGGCAATTATTTTACATTCATTTTCATGTTAGACTGAAGGGAGCAGAATCTGGAATCCCTTATTTGGCCTGAAAAAGTTTGCCCATCTGTCAGAATGGAACTACTTTTGATCGGATTGCAACTCCATATGATTGTGGCATTATGAAGTGATGTTAGGAAAAAATTCAATACATATTTTTGAAAACAATGGAAGCCTGTGACTTCCGGAAAGTAAGGCAAACCTGCACTAGAACGGGCAGTAGTAGCTTCTGACTGTGGCAAACACGTTGATGGGTTTACATTTACATGGGCGTTAATGGTGACAGGAAAAAAATAAAATTACAAAAGGTGTTGATTCATCTCTTCCTATGTGAAGGTTTCCCACCAGTGACCACACCGACATCAGAATTTAATATGGGCAAATAGGGTGAATCGGTGTCTCAATTAGTGGGGACGGGATGCCAGTCGAAGATAATCTTTCTATCGCATGAACACACACTAACAAACAGTGTATTTACCTGCGTAGCTGAGAGTTCTGGCTGCGCAGTGGCTGTAGTACCAGTGCTATCTCAGCTTGGATGTTTGAACTACCAGCGATCAGTGGCAGCAAGGACACCGTCTGCTCCAGATCACTTAGCAACCTCTCTGCGACACCTCCTGCACACACCGAGATTAGTCTAGTTAACGTAAAGTAAGAATACACCCTCAAACCAACAAACTTCTCTTCCTCTTGGCCAACGTACCCTCAGCTTACAACACAGGGTGACTATAGCGTTCTTGTTTTAAATTTAAGACCGTACAAATAACATTTTAGACCAATTTCACCTAAATTTAGAGACACAACAAAGTATGTGTCTGTGCAACTAAGGAGATTTCTCACTCAAAAAGCAGTTCACCAAGGAAAAGATTTTTTTAAAGATTATTCTTTGGGCATTTCTGCTTTATTGAACAGTTTATAGAGGAGAGAGAGAGGAACAAAGGTCCTGGAATAGCCTGGATTCAAACCTCGGACACCGCTGTTACCTGGCATGTATCTTAGCCAACTAAACCACCAGGATGCCCCAAGAAAAGTTCTATTTTAAAAAGGGCCATATTGTTTTTTATGCATCTATTAGCTCAATTACTACAATTTACATATACTTTACATTGCTACTGACCATTTTCCAAAGCATACCATACTTTTTTTATGTTGGGCCAGTCACGGACCTGTAAAGTAACTCACTTACATCCTCACAGTTAGTCTGATCTGCTCTGCTGATAGACTTTGTGAGGGGTTAGTTGGTTTGAATCCCTGTGTGTCCTCTGAGTCTGTTCAGGTCATAGCGTATGGTAGTTCATAATGAAGGTGTTTATAATTGACTAGTGTCTCCCTCAGTGTTCATGCAGTTCTTACTAGCATACAGTAACACTGTCTCCGCCAGAAAATAGTCCCTTAAAGAATTATTGTTTTACAAACTAAATTCACACAGCCATGATTGCTAAACCCAGGCACAAATGTTAGCTGGAGCGGCAGAGAATTTTAAGGTAGGTTTATCACCTAAATGTTTGAATTTTTAAAAACAGGGAAATACATTATATATACAGTATGTATATATTAAAAAAATCTAGAAAAGTATGATATGCTTTGAAAAATGGTCGGTAGTGATGAATGGTAGGCATGCAGTGTAGTAAATGGGCTAAATTGTCGTGCTGCAGAGATGTCCTGGCCTACACATCATATTCTACAGACTTAAGAAAACATCTTTGTTTGGTACAGATCCCCGCAAAAATCACACCATAATCATTTTAATACATTTTTCAAATAAAGTGAGAATAATGATGTAAAAATTACCATTCCCTCTAATATCGCAAATCATATCGCAATTGCAATATCAGTCAAAATAATCGCAATTAGATATTTTTTCAAAATCATTCAGCCCTAGTATGGTCCTTTAAGCCCTCTGAAACATTTTAAAACATTGTATTTAAAACTCAAATGTAACATTTAACCATATTTAAGACATTTTACGGCACTGAATTTAGAAACATTTATTTAAACATTTGGAGGAGATCTCCCGTCCACATACTAACCAGTACCAAGCCTGCTTAACCTCTGATGATTAGACAAGACGTGTTCAGGGTGGTAACAAGACAGGAGAGATAAACATATTGATAGACAGATAAACAGCAGATAGACAGACAGGTTACCTTGTCCGGTGATCAGAGCCTTGAGTTCTCCTAGTAGATACTGTACTGTCTTCACTTTCACCTCCATCTCTGCAGTACAGCCCTCAGATCTGCTCTGGGAATTTCGGTCTCTCACAGGCACGCACTCCTCCTCCTCTCCTCGGTGGCCACAGCCTTCCCCGGACGAGGGCTCCGAATCGTGGCTCCACTGGCACCCCTGCGCTCTACAGTCTGTCTGTGGAGCTTTAGAACCAGACCGGCAGTCAGTCTGGGTGAGAGGAGGCTGGCAGTGGGACTGGGGAAGAGGAAGACATGCGGAGGGAGAGAGGAGTTGAGATAGAGGAGGCGGCAGGGAGTAGGGTGGGGTTTGGGGCTGGAGAAAAGGTTGTGACTGAGACAGAGAAACAGGGATTGAGGCATGGGGCTGGGAGAGTGGGATAGAGGCCTGGGGCTGGGAGGAAGGGATAGAGACCTGGAGCTGGGAGAGAGGGATGGAGGCCTGGAGCTGGGAGGAAGGGAGGGAGGACTGGGACTGGGAGGGAGGAATGGAGGCCTGGAGCTGGGAGGAAGGGAGGGAGGCCTGAGGCTGGGAGAGAGGGATGGAGGCCTGGAGCTGGGAGGAAGGGATAGAGACCTGGAGCTGGGAGAGAGGGATAGAGGCCTGGGGCTGGGAGGAAGAGATGGAGGCCTGGAGCTGGGAGGGAGGGATGGAAGCCTGGGGCTGGGAGAGAGGGATAGAGGCCTGGGGCTGGGAGGAAGGGATGGAGGGCTGGAGCTGGTAGAAAGGGATGGAGGCCTGGAGCTGGGAAGAAGGGATGGAGGCCTGGGGCTGGGAGAGCGGGATAGAGGCCTGGGGCTGGGAGGAAGGGATGGAGGCCTGGAGCTGGTAGGAAGGGATGGAGGCCTGGAGCTGGGAGGAAAGGATGGAGGCCTGGAGCTGGGAGGAAGGGAGGGAGGTCTGGGGCTGGGAGAGAGGGATAGAGGCCTGGAGCTGGGAAGAAGGGATGGAGGCCTGGAGCTGGGAGGGAGGGATGGAGGCCTGGAGCTGGGAGGAAGGGATAGAGGCCTGGGGCTGGGAGGAAGGGATGGAGGCCTGGAGCTGGGAGGAAGGGAGGGAGGACTGGGACTGGGAGGGAGGGATGGAGGCCTGGAGCTGGGACAGAGGGATAGAGGCCTGGAGCTGGAAGGAAGGGAGGGAGGCCTGGAGCTGGGAGAGAGGGATAGAGTCCTGGAGCTGGGAGGGAGGGAGGGAGGCCTGGGGCTGGGAGAGAGGGATAGAGGCCTGGAACTGGGAGGAAGGGAGGGAGGCCTGGGGCTGGGAGAGAGGGATAGAGGCCTGAGGCTGGGAGGGAGGGAGGGAGGCCTGGGGCTGGGAGAGAGGGATAGAGGCCCGGAGCTGGGAGGAAGGGAGGGAGGCCTGGGGCTGGGAGAGAGGGATAGAGGCCTGAGGCTGGGAGGGAGGGATGAAGGCCAGGGGCTGGGAGGGAGGGATGGTGGGAGAGAGGTGCTGAGAATGAATGAGGGTTTGGCTGTTAGCCGGCTGTCCAGTTGTAGATGAAACAGGTTTCTCGGGGCTCAGAGTCGGTGTGGAGGTAGTCAGCCGACCGTTGAAGTGAACATCTGTCCCAGGGTTAGATGGCTTGGAATGAGGGTTTGCTCTGGAAGAAGTTACACACACTTTGTTTAGAGTAATTTAGCCCATAGACTGGTCTTGGTCAGGTTAGTTTTAAAACTCAGTCACATAAAAAAACAAAGGGACACCTTGACATTTCAAAATGTAATCTGTTATTTTTCTTCACCAGACAACTTGTCACACTGTGGGGAAATAGAAAAGAAAGCAAGCCTACCTCGAAGGTGGATGACCGGACAGACCAGCATGCCGAGTGGCTGGAAAACTCTTCTGGACTGGAACTGAACCTGAAGGGGAGAGATGTGGCAACATTAGGCAAACACAAAGGTTATTATCGTTAAGGAAAATGAACAAAATAACGAAAACTAGGTGTGAAAAAACATTTTCGTTAACTGAAATAAAAATAAAAACAAGGCTTTACAAAAAAACGATAACTAACTGAAACTGTATTGTGTGTTTTCAAAACAAACTAAAATTAGGGCTGCAACCAATGATTATTTTCATTGTCGATTAATCTGTCGATTATTTTCTCGATTAATCGATTAGTTGTTTGGTCTATAAAATGTCAGAAAATGGTGAAAAATGTGGATCAGTGTTTCCCAAAGCCCAAGATGACGTCCTCAAATGTCTTGTTTTGTCCACAACCCAAAGATATTCAGTTTACTGTCATAGAGGAGGAAAGAAACCAGAAAATATTCACATTTAAGAAGCTGTTGAATCAGATTATCAAAATAGTTGCCGATTAATTTAATAGTTGACAACTAAACGATTAATCGTTGCAGCTCTAACTAAAATAAACTAAAATTATAGAGAAAATGTCTTTAGTTTTCGTCTTTGTCAATGTATTTCATACATAAGCCTAGTATTTTGAATGTTTGAATCACGCCCCTGACAAATACCCCATATTACAAAAAAAAGACCAAAACTAACACTGAAACTAATAAAAACTAAACTAAAACTAAACATTTTCAAAAAATAAAAACTCAACTCAACTAGCAAACCTGCTTTAAAAACTAATTAAAACTAAACAGAAATTGAAAACAAAAAGTCAAAACGAAATAAAAATAAAAACTAATGAAAAATGCAAAACTATAATAACCTTGGCGAGCACACACACACACACACACACCCACAGTGGTCCCACCTGTCTTTGTAACTGGTTTCTTGGTGGTCTTCTTCCCCATTGAGCTGGATGTTCTTGGTTTGGCTGCTCCTCCCTTCACTGCTCTGGCAACACTCGGCTTGGCTTCTGGTCTCACGCACACACATACACACATACACACACAAATGGGGCCATGGGCCAAATTAAGCAACACAGAATTTGATTTTGTGTCCCAATACAAATCAAGCAAAGTGTGTTAGTATGAGGGATAGCAAATGACCCAGACAGCTTACCTGCCCTCTCTGCCTGAAGGATATCACTGAGCAAGGCGGCACAGCGATCCAGCCCCTTATGGATAGTAGTGACCTGGTAGACGAGAGCAGTGAGCACCAGTTAGAGCTCATTTCACTTCCACTTTAATCAATTCAGAACATAATCAGAATCAATGTATTTGCTGGCGACAAATCATTCTATATCTCCATTGACTGAAAAGACACCCATCTCATTTGAATTCTGAATCAAACCCACAACTGACTAAATATAGGTAGGTAGGTAGGTAAGTAAATCAGCCCACACATTCAAAATATGAAATAAACTATGAAATAAGACAGCTGGTTCTAAACACAAAAATAGTCTTAACTAGGGCTGAACGATTTTGAAAAAATATCTAATTGCGATTATTTTGACTGATATTGCAATTGCGATATGATTTGCGATATCAGAGGGAATGATCATTTTTACATCATTATTCTCATTTTCATTGAAAAACATATTAAAATGATTATGGTGTGATTTTTGCGGGGATCTGTACCAAACAAAGATGTTTTAAAATATGATGTGTAGGCCAGGACATCTCTGCAGCACGACAATATTAATATTAATATACACACATTTCGCCTTTAACAAATATTGCGCCTCCTGCCATTTGAAAACTGCAGTAGGCCATATTGCGATTTCGATAAAATTTCGATTAATTGTTCAGCCCTAGTCTTAACCTTCAAAACAAGGTTGAGTGCAGTGTTTTTTCACTCATAACTGTTAAAAGCAGATATGAAGAATAAACTAAATCGTTATAGCGAACACTGGAATGTTACTGATGTCCTGCACAAACCTGTTTTTATCAATTCTGTTTTCTGTTTGTTTTTTATAGCTGCTGTTGCCCTCATATAAAAATATTTCAAGTCCCTGGGTCCCAGCCAGACTACAGACAATGTATTGTAATGTAAAAAATGCATAGGTGTCAATGAGAAAATAACTGAAAAGCTGACTTTTTGGAGATCAGTGATTCCTGCAGAGAGTTGCCATTTCCATTACCCTGAAAGTAACTTTATCCCATAAGTTTCTATTCAAATCTCTTTTTCCTTTTCCTATTATCTGATCGTCACTGAAGACAAATTAACCATAAATACAGAAAGTTATGTATTTGTACAGTGTACAACTGCTGCTGTGTCATGATCCTTCTAGCGAGTGTGTCCTCTCTTGTCTTTTCTACCAGTTGTGAGTCTACTCAGTCCATTACCTGGTCTTCAGAGTCTGTGGAGTAGAGAGAGTAGGCTGGCTCAGTCCAGGGTGCTGGCTTTGGAGTCACTCTAACAGCACAAAGTTAGCGGCATGAGTCAGGGTCGCATATTAGCTAATAGGTACATGCCTGATTAACAGGGTTCCTACACATTTTCAATTAAAAAATTCCATACTTTTTCCAGACCTTGATTTGTTTTGAAGAATTTGTCTGGTGTTCAATATGATTTACGCAGATAGACATCTTGCCCCTGCTAACTAGGTCATATCACAATATGTGAGATGATTAGCAGGGTTCCTACATGGTTTCCATTTTAAAATTCCATATTTTTCCCAGACCCTATGTTCTTGACTGGATTTGATTTTGGTCGGTATTTGATATAATGCATCCTACCAGTTTGGGTAATAAGAGCGTCCCTCTATCTGAACATTATTCTTCACATCAACAAAAACTGTGGACTCAAAGTGGCTCTACAACAACATAAAAGCTAGAATTATGTGTATATCGGACCTGAACCGCAACATTTTCCATACTTTTCCAGACATTTTTTCAAATTCCCAAACTATTCAAGACCTGGAAATGATCAAATTCATTTTTAATACTTTGCAAGACTTTCCAGACCTGCGTAGGAACTCTGGATTAAGTAAGTGGCACAACTTGTACTGAGTCCCAACATCACAGGCATGGCAATATATGTTTTCAATATGTTGTCATGTGTGGCTTTGTCACATAAGTTTGAGGACTCCAGGGCGAGTGTATTCCAGTGTTATATAATGGCAGTACTGCTGGAGGTGCATGGTAACATATGGATAACAGTCAGGACTGAGTATTCACCCAAGCCAACAAGCTGCACCACTGCTAGAAGAATACCAGGGAAACTTTACAGAGCTGAAAAAGGCTAGTCTGCTCACCTTCTCCTGGCTGGCTGCGCTTTGACTCCCCCAGTCAGCCTCCCTGATGACACAACCTGTCAATCACCAGCAGCACACCACAGTCACGAGCCATGGATTTTAAAAGGCTGTAATAATGTAGGGTCTCGCGCTTCTTAATTCTCCAATGAGTCCGATTTTACTACAAGGAGCAAATATTTGTCTCTGTTTAGTCGCTGTCATTGTATGTGGTCCCTGACTTTTTTCTTAATCTGTGCTGGTGTTACACCGAATTTGGTGACCTGAGATTCTGTGACCTGAAGTGTTGGTTATGTTGGTTAGGTTGGTTAGGTTTAGGCATGAGGAGTAAGATGGTTGGGGTTAGGGTAAGAATATCAGGGCAGGTCACAGAATCTGATGGCTCACCAAATTCGGTGTAACACCTGTGCAAAGTGCAAAACTATAACGATGTTAAAGTGAGCCTGCGCCAATTGTATGCTGAAAAACGACTGGTCGCCACAATATGAGACTTAAACTAACCTATGTAATGTCCTGCAGTTTCTGTTCCCTAGATAACTGACATTAATAGCGAACAACAGCAGCAATGTGTTAAGGTAAGTTGTCTCTTACCTTGTGTTTGGAAGTTCCTTTCATGGTTAACGATAGCTTAAGTTAGCTAGCTCACTCAGTTAGCCAGGTTTCTAGCCAAAATGTGCACCTTCTGGTGTGCTGTGAGCAAAGTGAAGTTTGCTGTCTCCTTGTTGTGTCGGGGCTTTAACAAAAAACAAAAAAAAACGCTTTCCTTATGCTTGATATGTAAACACATCTATCACTGAGGCCAACACAACAGACTGCGGGTTCCGTTTGAAACGGGAAACAACGAGTTGACCAATCAGAGCTTGTCCTGTCGAGTGTCCTGTCTAGTATGGCCATTTTCATTGGTGTAGATAAAAGTAAGGCGTTCCTGTATCTGTCGGTTATTGTTGGACAATTTAAATGTCATTCAAAACAAGTAAACCCGCCCCCAGCGACGCCATGGTAAGGGAACTTGGGATCCAAACAAGACTTCCCTTACTTCCACGGTGTAATTAGCAACGTTTTCCAAATCTCTAACGTTAAACTGTATGTACTTTGTATTTACACAGTATAAAGTTATTTAACCCCTGGAATGTATGTATTGTTTTTTTTTGTTTGTTCTATTTCCTTTTGAATATTGTCTTATGACATATATGTACTGTACTCATCTTACTCTGGTGATATAGTGTATGTGAAGAAAAAAAAAAAAAAAACTTCCACTTTGTGATCAGACAGTGACAGTGTAAACTGCAGAGAATCTGAGCTGAAATCAGCAAATGGATTTTCAATGGCCCTACAGTTTTTGTAAGTGTGTGAGGCTATGAATGGCATCTCTCACTGCTTATATACAAATTGGAAATGGTCTAATGCAGTGATTCTCAACCTTTTTCATATCAAGGACCCCTAATCTAGTCCACATTAGAGCCACAGACCCCCATTTGATGAGATTTTGTCTCTCAGACTCAAATCTGAGAATATTTTTTATTGTTAGAAATGATTTTGTCCAGAATTCCATGACTATCTGTATTGTAGGTAGAGAAAAAACAGTGAAACTATGACCAAAACAGTCATTCTTCTACATTCTCTAATTGTGTTCACTTCTCGTACATGAAATAATGGTGAAGTTTAACAATTCATCAATTTGCTGGGGACCCCTTAGAACCACCTCAAGGACCTCCAAACTTTATTCCTAAATGTCTTAACAGAAAGACTCAGCCAAGACCAAGATATCACTCCAGATAAACATCAAAGTCCATTTAATGTAAAACAAAACAAAACAAAAAACTAAACACAAGTACATTGATTCAACTAAAAAAATTCAACTGATCTTTCACAACGGTAACACTTTACAATAAGGGTTACTAAATTAACTAAATAACAGTTAACTAATGTGTCTGGTAATCATTTACTAATGGTGTTCATGTTAACTAAGGTATTGATTTATACATTATTTAATAGTAATCTTTATAAACGATTAAATAATGTATAAATTAATACCTTAATTAACATGAACACATTAGTAAATTACACATTAGTTAACTGTTAAATAATTAAATTAATTAGTTAATGCTTAATAAGCATTAACTAACCCTTATTAAGCATTAACTAACCCTTAACTTAGTGACCCTTATTGTAAAGTGTTACCTTCATTATTTTAATATACATGTGCCTTGTGATCAAAAAGTAAAGTATGTGTTATATAACAAGGCCAGTCAAGTTGCTGGTGTTGAGGATATATAATAATTTCCAATTTCTTTACTTTAATTTGACAGTCAAGTTGGGTACCTGTCAATGATGAGAGCAGAAAACAGGAAATTGTATGTAAGTAGGTACCTCTGTATTGATCAACTCATCTTTCTTACATGTATATGCTCCAGATTATGCCTGGAATGAAGATGTTCAGTGTTATGAAGCCAATGTATAAGTGCTATTACATGCCTTGACCTATAGGGGGACTCAAGTACTAATAGATAACCATGCCTTTAGACAGTCAGATAGCGCTTGGTTTGAAGCCAGTAGGCCACGATGACAATGTCCCTCATGTTATGTTGCTAATAAAGTTGGAATAAGGGAAGATTGTGTCTGTGGCATATATCAGCGAATATGCGAAGATACTACATTCAGCATTGTGGATGAGACAGGTAAGTAAATCAAAATGGAGGTAGTACACATCTTTGGTAGCTGCAACCCTCTCAGATACTTACAAATGTTAGCATTCCTGAGACTGTGCACACAATGGGGAAATATGTAAATTGGTTAATACATGGTTATGCAGCAAGAAAGCTTAAGGACAAGAAAACTGGTTGTAGTGAAAGTAAATACAATGGGGTTGACAAAAGCATTGCGTCAAGTCCTTTTGGTGTGCGTGTGTGTATGTGAGTGGATCTGTATGTGTGTGTCCATGAACGTTTGGCTGGATGGGTGTTGGGGGGGGCTGGGAAGACTGTGGTGGATCTGGGAGGCTTGTTGAGAAGGTGTAGATGTCCAGAAGAGGCTGGTGAAGGGACCAGTCAGCAGTAAAGCAGCCATCATGTTATAGTACTCTCTCCTACTTGAGGGAAAGCTCCAGGAACAGGTGCTTGGCAGGCAATGTTCACTGCTGTCCTCAAACTGGTGTTGGACAGGACCTGCATGGAGGGTATCTGGCAACCACCGGTCTTCTCTGCATCGTGATGATCTGCAGTGTGAAGAAGGCTGTCAGGATGCAGATAAGGGCAGATGTAGAATTTTAATATCTGAATTGTTTGAAAGTATCAAGATAATCAAGGCTGGCATCAAGGTGGCATCGGTCTTGGGAGAAAAAAGACCACTTTTGACCGATCGCTACATGATATATGGTTAAAATGCTGCGTAATAGTATTAGCCAGCATCAGAGTCTTGAGACTTTGCTAGCATATCATTATCAATCAACAAGCAGTTGCATTTCATTATTGGGAACACAGTCCTTTCTGTTAATGTTTTTGATTCACTGCTGGCAAATATCTTGCTCTTCTGGAAACCTATGTAGAGAATACGGTCTAAGACGTGCATTCTTCATGCAGTAAAGGCTTGTGGATTTCGCCTTCACCTTTTTTTTTTTTAAGTTTGCCACTACTGTTGGAGCAGCCAAGAACAACACAGGTTATGTGTCATCTATCTGATCTCCTAGACATTGTTTTTTGTCAAAGTTGTATAAAAAAAAAGCAATCAAAACAATCTTATTACTTGGGTGTAGTAGTGGGATGCCACTGCAGCAATGGCGACTTGTTTTCTTGTGTCTACTTCCCCGGATTTGTGTATACTATGAAAGCTGAGAGATTGTGCATGTTGTTAACGTGCAGTATCGTATGCGTGCCTTGTGTTAACTAAGTATCAGGCTTAAGTTTACCCTTGTACTCCTCACCCTGCATCCTGGAGGAGAGAGGCTCCCCACTCTAGACCTCCTTCTCCTTCCAGGTCACTGTCTGTCTGGAGGCCTCTAGCCATGCAGCCAGGACGGCATCCTGCAGACAAAGCTATGGTTAAACTCATCACTTCAATGGGATTTTGAAATCCGATCCTAAAGATGGGATTTTATGTGATCACATTGCTACATGTCCACTCAGAAAATAACAGTAAATCGAGCTGAAACTTTGGATTCAATAAGTAAATTTCCCAATCATTTTTGCAATAGGGAATTTGATTATTAGCCACAAGCTTAACATGTGTCGCTGTGGTCCTAGGCTAAGAGAACTTTTGCCCAATGTAGGAAACAGTTCAATGAAATTAGGCGAAGAACCAAACAGAAGTTGGTGGCGAAGTACAGGGACTACAGTTTGGCTATGAGAGGGGGGCCATCCACCAGCTGGTCCCTGACATCTATAGAGGATGCAGCAATTACGCACTATTCTCCTTATGCTCTGGGTAGGCCTCCAGTCCTCCGTGTGTCATGGTGCATACTGACTATTCTATGTTGGATGACAATCATTCACATCACAGCCACATGTG
>NW_027283460.1:0-61484 GCF_046629955.1 Centroberyx affinis | reverse complement strand
GAGAGGACTTGAACCAGAGAAGATCATTGGAGCCACTGACTCATGTGGAGACCTAATGTTCCTTATGAAGTGGTACGTGTTGTTGACATAGTGATGTGCTAATTTCCACAAGGAAGTTTGGTTGTATATTTCTGATTTCTGTGGGGGTTTTTTTATTTGTTGACACAATGATATGCAATCTGAGATTAGATGAAACTTTAGCGGTCCCCGTAGGAAAAGTTTCAAGTTTCAAATTTCGAATTGGGTTGCAGCAGGAAAGAAAGGGGTGTATATAAAATAGAATAGAAACATAAACAAAAGCAATAAGAATACAATACATTTATAAAAGCCATTATAAAATTATAAAACAAAAATATGATTTGAACAATTGTTGGCATATATAAACATAAGCAACGGATAATTCTGACATATTAAGTAGACTATAAGAATGGGATGTATAGAAGAGTATGGATTACTTGCATAGATCGATTTACTTACAGTATTGACGTTTTTAACATGGATTGCCAAATATGATGGACTCTTGGATAGGGCTGGGTATCGGTACTCGATACCTTTAAGGTATCGACCGAAATAACCCAGTACCAAGTAGTATCGAAACTTCTCCAGTCAAACGATACCTGCATTCGATACCTTTTGTACACAGATCTAGAAAAAAAATTATATTTGTATGGTTTTGCTCGCAGCCAATCACCACAAGCATTCTTCGATTTAATGCGACGTGTGATTGGCCCACTACTGCAGCAGCTGCAACCCATACAGTCTGTGGTGGTGAAGTCGAGCGCGGTGTATGTGACGGAGTTGGCAGTTCAGCATGCCGAGATGCCACCAAAACGTAAAAAAAAACAAATGAAGTACTCTATTGGTGTCAGTATCACTTTAAGGGTACTGGTATTGGTACTGGTATCTTAATTTTTTAAACGATACCCAGCCCTACTCTTGGAAGATTATCCCTTGGGCTAAAAGAGATCCAAATAAAATAAAATATGAAATGTGCTATGTATAAACATAAAAATCGAAAACAAATAAGATCATTATGTACATATGTATGAAATAGTGGAACCGCTACAGGGCTTGACAGTAACTGTTGTGCCTCAGATTTGGGCTACTGTCAACCATTTCCTGCTGTCTGGTTGCCCTGTTACAAGGACAACTTTGTCCTTGTAATCATATTAAATAAATCCTCACTAAAAATGACCAAAAACAATTGCTGTTGACTAGGGCTATATTGTTTTCATGTGCAGTTAACTAATTTGTAACACTTGAACATTCCGTAGCCAGTTAGTTATTAGCTATTAGTTTGCTAGTATTGCTAGAGTAACACAGAACATCTATTGTATCATTGCATGCATACATGTATCATCTAATCCTGCTTCACGCCACGGCTGACTGTAAGCCATGCCGAATCTTTTTTTGTTTGTGTACTAAAAGCTAAATTGGATGATGTGACACTGCAACAATTAGAGACTCCGTCATGTTGGACTTTCTTTCAGAGGTCAAGATGCCCAAAACAGTATTTCTTTTGGCCGGCCGGGTGAATTTTTAAGTCAAACTTCGCCACACGTGAAATCTGCGGGGCAGAACATAATTATACATTTCTTACAAATATAATAAAATATAGTAATATAATATTTACATGGGTGAAATTGTTTCACAAGCAAATATTATTCAAATATATAATATAACCTTTTATTTAACCTGTTTTTTTTTTTTTTAAATAGTCCCATTTAGATCGGGGAATATCATTTGCAGGGGAGATCTGGCCAGTACGGGCCAGTTAAATACAAAGACAAACTGTTAACGAAACAAGTTAAATGCAGCCAAAAAAAAATATGTTTATGAAATAAATATGGTTAAACATCACTGTTTCATTGCGGAAATATGGGGTTAGAGTTAGGACCTTAATCACTCCAAATATGATCCATTCAAGTATGGCAACCGTATTGTCATTTTCGGCAACCAAAAGCTGATGCCTGGTTGCCAGCCTGGCAACCACTTGAAAGCTATGAATGTGAGTATATATGGAGTATGTGACAGTGAGAGGGATATGGGAGCTGAAGGAAGCAGATATGTGAATTTACAGCATTATACATGATGTGCCTTGTATTCACATTAACAAGTCTACAGGATGCCATATATGCACAGAAAGTGTTGTGGCATATAGACATGCACCACGAAGAACATGTAAATACAGAAGGCACCACTTCACTTTAATATTTACATTGCTAGCTGTCCCCTTTAAAAAAAAAAAACACTCCAGGACAGAGGTAATGTATGTACAGAAAACTGATAATGTGCATTGTCTGTGCAGAGTATCACTATTATCAGAACATGGAAGGAGGCCGGATAGGGAAAGTGTCATGTCTGTCAACTCGTGTGCAGAGAGTGATTTTACTGACACGCACTCTGTCCTCGTCTTTTTGCAGGAAGGACTCTGACGAGGCAGATCTTGTGCTTGCCAAGGAGGCCAATCATAAGTGCCCACAGATTGTCATAGCCTTCTATGAGGAACGTCTCACCTGGCATGAAGACAGTGACAAGAAGGAGAAGGACGCTGTGAGTGTGTGAGTGCATCACCTCAGGAGGAAACCGGACCTCCTCCACTGCAGGGACAACCTTGAGACAAACATTTTTCACACCCAAACCTCTCATCCTTTCTCTTGACCTTGTCCAACGATACACAAAGACGGAGGACGCAGCCCATTTCATGACATCGACATCCATGCCCCATGCAAGCATCGGAGAACAAGAGCCCAAACTACTGAGAAATATGATTTTGGGGGGGGGGAGCAAGCTGTGGTGGACATGGGTGATATGCTACTGGGGAGGGTTTGTGCTGTTCTTGCTTTTTGTATTCTTTGTCTTCTTTTAATGTCTTATATGATGTTTTAGTGCTTATGGGATATGATTATATCAGTAAGGTCTTCACGGTTTGCATTCACAAGCACAGGTGGCCATCTTTTTGAAACTTGGAATGTAGTCTACTTGCTGCGTTAACCATGAGCTTGTCACAAGGCAGGTTCCCAATCCTCACCCTGTATTCTAGTCATGCGCTGTGCACCTCTTTGCTTTAAGAACCCACTAATGCCAGTGAAGTAAAGACTAGTACTGACTTTCAGGAAGCGAGTGTGCATTTTCAAAAGAAGAAAAAAGTATAGACCTCACAGTCATCGGACATTATGTTGAATAGTTTCCTGACTGCGTAATCATTTCCTTTTTTAACTTTTTATCCCTCACAGTTTTGTATTTGTCAGTTTGTCCTGTCTACTTGGATATAACTACTCTACTCGCAAAGGACACCTGCCAATTGTTTCTTAATGTGTAGTAAGGCTACTCTTCATTTAAAAATTAGTCTTATTTTTTATCTCTTCTCACTTCTCTCTTGTGTGGCTGTCTTTTTGAGCCATCGTGTTGCCCAAATTGTAACATGTTAAAGGTTTTTTTTTATTTCATAAAGCTATCACCAGATCAGAAAAGGACATAATAAACAAATTCTTGCTCAGTTCTGCATGCAAGTTTTGTTACTAGTTTATTTTATTTTAAGCTGCAATAATGTTACCATTGGACCAGTCTCCTTAATGCTCACATGTTAGACAATCTTCATGTTACTGTATTTACAGGGGCAAGTAAAACCAGCATCCATCACCAGTCATTTGAGTCTGCCACCTTGTGGCTAAAAGATGTAAATCTTTAGTGGGCTTTTTATTTTGACGGGCTTCAGTCTGACCTGACCAATGATCGATATAATGACGGCCCTGCAGTCTCGACGGTGTTATTGATCTCATTAGTTAGTGATACTTTGATAGATTTTTACGGTGTTAAGTGGTGAAATCCACACAGCCATTGGAGTATTTGTCGTACTTGATATCATTGTAATGTTAAGTTGAAGCATTAAAGGGAGCTGAAACCAGTATCTGATCCGATCATTCATATCTTGTTTTAATTGTGATGAATGTTTTGAATATTGAGGGAGAAAGTATCTGAGATTTTTTGCGGTACTATGTTGCTGCCCGGCAGGAAGACATCTATTCTGATATAGTGGATGATTCAATTTTATTTTTTTTAGTTTGATCTCTTGTGCTCCAACACGGACACTTATAGGACCAAATGTAGGTGTAGAGTGAGGTCTGATGTGATTGTAATTTTCGCTTTATTCTGCAATGTGCATGAAGGCTGTGACATTCTTCTCCCCTTTCATACAGATCACTTCAAACAGGGACTGGGCCGCAAGTTACAGAGTAGCTCACTCAAACACTGTAAATGGTTTATCACGTCTCTTGAGGTCAAATTGGATAATGGTTGTGCGTTTCGTGTCATTTCCTTTCCTCGAAAATATTTAGTTTTTACTTAATTCACCCTTCAGTTTCATCCTAATTCATATTTTTTGCCAGTTCTTTCATCCGTGAACAGAATATAAAACATAAGTAAAACTTCGTCATATTTCCTTGCGTGAATTTAAATCTTTTCTCCAAATGTGTGTACAGTATCAACCTTTAATAAACTATTTCAATGTTTAAATGACTTGTCAGCTGGCTGTTATTTTAAAGTGTGTTATTTTAAAGGATTTTCTGTGAGGAGAGCACTTCAGCTAATTTACATCCTAGGCTGAAATAAATTACTGGGATTGGGGAAAGTTAAGCAACTATCAAAATGACTAATTTTGTGGGAATCCGGAGTAATAAATAAATTACTCTAAACATTACTTATAACATCGGGACATTTCCTTATATCAGAGCGGAAAAACTAACTAACTCTCCTGGGGGAACAATAAAAGCCTGTAAGTCATAAGTATCATGAGACCGGTGCCATTTAGTCCGGCCTCTGTCGTGCTGAGATCCGTTTTTAGCTTTCCCCGTTTCCTTTGTTGAGGAAAATGATTCAAAGCACTAGCTGAAGTCACCCAGCAGATGGTGCTGTTTGACACAATAACAATGCAAAAGTCATAACTCCCATTTTTATACAAGCCATTTACAAGACAAATACTTCACGTTACTCACTACAACTCATAAAAAAGGGTCTTCTCTGTAGAGCCTTTAATGGATGAATTATTATGCATGCTCCGGAGCCGCATGGATTCCTGTCTAGTTGACTGACTGCAACATCACATCTTTCTCTGTTGCACTTCCATTTTCTTCTATTTTCTTCTAAATTACTCCTGCTCTTCTCCATATTAATCTCTTTTGAGGGCATGGCTAATTTGTGTCCTGAGACGACTGTATCCGGACATCAATACTGACGTTTCTGCTATTATACGGGAAACAAATGCAACAGTAATAAGCTGCAGTATAGGTTGAGTCTAACCGCATGCTATATGCCCCTATTCCTCTCTTATCATCCTCTCTTTCTCTCCATCTTTCTTTTTCTCTCTCTGCTGCTACGCATAGTCTCACACACACACACACACACACACACACACACAAAGTGCTGCACAGCTACGTCTAGGGCGGTGGAATTTTCCTAGCAAAAAAGGCTGTTACACTCCAAATGGAATGCAAAGGTCACTAGTAAATTTCCAGCCCCTGGGACCATTAAGCCCAGCTAAGGGAGCGAGCAGCAGGCTATTTTATGGAGCCTGGAGCTGTCTGCTGACAAACCTGGGCCAGTAGGGTTGGTTGGGAAAGCCGCAGTGGCACTCAGGGGAGCTCTGCCTGTGATGTGTGTGGCAAATACAGATGTAGAGGCAGTTCTGGTGCTTGGTCAACAGAGGTGCAGAGAGAGGCTTCGGTCAAGCTAAAAATCTAAATAAGGATTGGTGAAAATGTGGATTTAGGCCAGGTGCTGCAAGTGAGTGTGTGTGTGTGTGTGTGTGTGGCTCAGTCAATAGGGAGCTGTCCGTGCCTCGTTTAGTTAAGATCTACTTAGGCTTGGCCCTTGATCCTGCGGGACTGCTATTGGACTACTCTCTTTTCAGCACTCATACATAGAATTTTGACATTGCACTTAACTATAATTTGATTTTTTTTTTAAATATATATAACATTGTTATATGTTGTTTTCTCTGCAACCTGACACATTTTTGTTTGTAAGTCATGATGCTGCTTTCTTAGCCAGAACTCTCTCTGAAAAAGTTGTTTTTAATCTCGGTGGGACTGCCTGTTTAAATATAGTTACAGTTTTAGTATATAGTATATTCATTGGGGCATGCATAAAAGGATTTTTTTGTTGTTTGTTTTCTTTTGCACCAGCCTCACCGCTCTTCAAGCATAGTCTGTGCAGTACCAGTAACTTCTAGTGCAAATGAGTTCCAGAGGGTATTGCCAATGGCAGAGGTGGGTCGTCTTGCAGCACATTACACCAAATGAGTGTCGGGGGAGCTACTGTGCAGCTGTGGCGAGGAGTCACGGGAAGGGGCTGCTGCAGCGGGCCTCATCAATGTTGTGCAGCTTGTTCAAGAACACCATCAAACAACAAACAAATACACACATTGTCACACACAGACACACACACACACACAACTCATAAATGCATTATTTCCTCGTATCTGAAAGAAAGAACTAAAGATTTGCAGTGCCCAGGAACTGTCCCAAGGGAACACTGAAAAGCTATCTCTCTAAGTGTCGTAAGTCATGAGTATCACAGAGACCGATGTCATTTGATGTGGCCTTTCTCGTGCTGTGATCAGGTAGGCACAGCTGCTCGACAGCTGTGTCTCCATCTCCTTGTTGCAACCAGATATAAAGGTCTGCAGTGATGACTGGCACATCATCTCTTAGCACGGCGCGCTGATCTGTGTGAAGGTGATTGCGATGTGATGCTCTAATTTGGGTGGCTATCACACTTAATGTGCAGTAAAGCATCAGAGACAAAGCTTCTTCATTCTAAATGCCTCCCTCCACCGCGCCACACCTCTTGCCACCAACCCTCTGCTGGCTCTGTTTCCCCTTCACTCCCCCCACTCCTCCCTTCATCTCCTCTCCCCACCAGGGGAAAGAGTTATAGCTGCCATAAAAGGCAGGTAATGCATTGTTAACTAATTCTGTCTGCTCAGAGCTGATATATCCTCTGCTCTAAATCTCCATGCTTCCAATAAAATGCAAATGCTAATGCTTGCCCTCCATGAGCTGATATCATTTTTAACAGGCCAGAGGTAAATGCTAGAGAGGGGTGGGGTGGACCAGAGGTAGTCATGACATGGTGGGGCTCAGAGCACTCAGAGTACGCAAGGAGAGGAGACCTCCAGCCCTGCTCCACACACCACTGGCCAATAGTGTGTATGTGTGCACGTTTGTGTGTGCATGTATGCAAGTGTGCACATGTAGCTGTATGTGTGCATTTATGCACATGTGAGATCGTAAACACTTTTGCACCTTTGTGATGAGCTAGGGGTGTATGGGAATAGCTAACCTGTGATAAATCTAAAGCTAGCATGGTATCTTTTGTTATTGAGTAGCCAGCACTAGAAGTATTCAGTCCATATCCATTCACCATCAAATAATAGAAGCCAATTTGCCTGTGGATGTAATGCATCATATTTCCATGTTAATAGTAGTGTCATACTTCGTGTAACCTTGGGCTTCTAAATATTGATCCACTTCTAGATTTTCAATTATCCTGTGCCGTTTTTCTGCCATCTGGTAAGGACCAGTGATTTGTGCTCCTTCATATCTGGAGGCTTGTCCTGTAATTAGACCATAAATTAATTTGCAGAAAAGAGAGAGAGCGAAAAAAGATTGAAAGCATTAAGTAAGTCCTCCATGATTGGAGACAGAAAATCATAGCCAACCACGCGCACAGGGTTTTAATCGTGAGAATAAGATAATTGGATTACAAATTCCAACACCATAACTTTTCTATCCCTGCATGTTTGAGTTGTTTTTCTTTGAAGTATTTAAAACCATGCTGCTGCTAATGATTACTTGTAAGTCAGTTCTTCAATAAATGGCTAGAAATCACCCACTGACATAATTATACCTAATTACTTTCAGTGCAGCAACTAAAAGATTAGGAAAAATTGGGTATATTAATGTCAAAATGTGTGCGAAACTTTGAAGTGAAATGTGCTATGAATCCATCAGTGTGTTTAAAATGGCCCTCCACACAGGCAGACAGAACAATGCGCGCCTCCAACGTGGTTCTTATTTACAGCACAGCTCAAGTGGAGGCCCTAAAATACCAAACACGCCTTGATTGATTTTAAATTGGGACTATGCTCTCTTGCAAGATTAGCTCGTTGTCCCCTGCTGCTAAATTACACATGGTGATTGGGGCTGTCGCTGCTGAGTGTCTGAGCATTACAACTGCAGTTCCCTTTGCCATGTGGAAATTCACATTAGACAAGCCCAAGTTACCCGCTTAAAGCAATTTAGGGGAAAATGATGTAACAGAATGGGCTTCTGTTGTGGTGGAAAGTGCAAGCTCAGCAGGGTCTGACTTTAAAGCACTGTACACACTCTACAGCATACTGTATGGTGAGAGAAGTCGGTGTGGTATACAGTACGACTAGCAGCTCAGTGCATTAGCAGTGTACGTAGGTGGAAAACTGGCCACTGTATACCTGCTGTACTTGATACCCTGGGTGTTGTTGAGTGAGGCCACAGCTGCCAGCATACTCTGATCATATCTAGTGGGGTTTGAGAGGCAAGGTCAGCCAACGCCGAGCCCACCTGCTCCCTCATTCTCCATCACACAGTCCCTGAGGCCTGGCCTCCCGGAGGAAACACGCCCGACTGCCAGGCTGCTACGGACAGCATGTGTCCCTGAATTTATGATGGCGACTTATTGGCGCCCCTTTACGTTAAAAGTCATCTTGAGTTTCCCAGTGTTGCTGTATGTGTGTTGAGCGTTAATCCATTAACATTCAGAGCAGACACGTTCGGAGGCTGGCTTTCAGTCGGCCCTGAGCCCTGACAGTCTATGACCCACCGCTGACCACGACATTCTCCCGCCTCAGCCCCCAGCCACAGCCAGCCCTGGCATAATACAGCGCCATAAACTATCTAATGTTACACTGTCTATGAATGTGAAGTATTATACGCTTGAGGTTCAATATGCAAGGCTTATAACCGAGTGAGAAAAATCCAGCTGTGACAGACTCATTTTGGCAGGGAAGGGGAAAAAAAACACATCTGTCTAATGTGGAACTCTACACATCCTACATTTCAATTGTAGGATGTCAAATGAATGTAAAGTTTCAACCCCTTGCCGCTTCCATCGTGGATTAGAGTTCAGAGAGGCCATGAAATCCCCAGGATTTTCTATGGTGGTATTTATTTCAACAGGAGATGTTGAAGCTCATATTAACTGATCCACAAGGAATAGCACTGGCACAACTTAAAATGCTGCAAGGCTTGCCCACAAAGGCCTTGACTTAGAAGAGAGGGCTTTCAACAACACAGAAAGGTCTACTGCAGAAGGTAGCCCTTGGACTGATTTCAATTTTACTGGCTTATGAAGCCTTGATAAATACTTTATAAAGCCACGTTGCATAGCAAATCTGGCACATAAAAGAAGAAATAGATGTTATACCACACTGGGTAGAAAGGCTCACGACAGGCTCCTGAATAGGTTTTATAATTCAATATTACAACCACTATCCTTATAAGGGCCCTGTCATCTCCCGACGCCCACAGGATATATACATTAAACACACATTCAAGTGCTCACAGTCTAGTCCATTACACTGATTAGCAGTAAACACATTTGTAATAAAACTTAGTGAAATAGAGGAAGATGGTCTGCATGCTGATTCATTATAGCATATTGGTGAAATATTATGTGTCTTAGGTGTCACACTTCTGAGCACGCTGGGGTGATACAGGGCTTTGCTTGCAGGATCTCTAACACATAGGAGCCAATTTATCCAAACAACTCATGTCTAAACATTCAGTCCTTCATCTCAACTGTTGGCCAGAAATAAACCCAGGCAAAGCAGTGTGGCAGGAATCCAGGAAACGTGAGAGAATCTGGGAAGCAGAGCAGACCAAACAGATGTCTTTCCACAACACAGACACCTCCTACTTCTATCCCCAGCTCTCTGCCGTCTGTCGGTCTGCCGTCTGTCGGTCTATCCCCTATTTCACATGACTGTCAATATGTCTGTCTGTCTGACACTCTCTCTCTCTCTCTCTCTCTCTCTCTCTCTCTCTCGCGCGCGCTCTGTCTCTCATTTCCCCTTTTAATTTCCATTGCAGTTGTGGCACCCTGGTTTGAAATCTGTTTGCCATGAACAGAAATACACATTACATAAGCAACATTGGAAGGTTTTAATGGTCCATTTTAGCACAGAACATTTTTTACCAGCCAGCGGTTACGAGAGGAAGAAGAGCAGGAAGAGGAGAAGAAAGAGTGCATCATGTGTTTCCACTTTTGACCTCTCCGCTGTGGCATGTACACACCTGGTTCGGTTTAGAATGTTGTTGCTGCGGAATAGCTGACGGCGAAACCGGCTAGTAGATGCATCTGGGAAGTGGAGGTCTAAATGTTTACACCCCAGAGTGGAGCCTCTCCCGTGCCCGTGTCGCATCCCCTTGTGTGCTGTGGAATTTGTTGTCAGGTCAGCATTAAGGTACACTGTGATGCAGCAGCAAAATCAAAGGCACAGTGTAAGTCAGTTGCAGCCTGAATAGAATGGTCTATCCACTAGGCATCACTAACAATCTGTTGAAAAAGAAAGCTGCACATGGGCCTTTATTAGCCAAAAAAAAATAAGCTTTGATAATTTTGGTTAACAAGAGTGTGTTACTTCAAAATGACAACTTTTAAAGGCATATTTTAGTCCAAACTATGTGAAAATGTATGTCAGATGTGTTGCCTTGACGATGGGAAGGGCAACGCAGGGCCACCTCAGACTCTGAGCTGCTCATCTGTTTCCTATTGGAGGAAGTGATTCAGGCAGGAAGGCAGGGGCAGCAGATGAAGGCAGGCTGGGATGGAAGGAGGGTAAAACGAGCGAGAGAGCGAGGGGTAGAGAAACAGGAAATGACAGCGTGACCCACTGGGCCCACTTACTACCCTGCCAGAACCCCCTGGCCACAGCCAACCCACTGGGCCGGCAGTTTCCATCACCTGCTGCTTCTGGTTCCCCCACATAAATCCAGGTGCTCCTGAATAAAGCTCTCTTTCTCCAGGAGCCACGGGGAGCCAGAGTGGAGGCTGCTGGAGGGGCTGTATTGCTGGAACGGTGAAGCTCGGCCTCCTTGTGAGAACATGTCATGGAAAATACTACTCCAAAGAAGGCTATGCTAAAAGAGGCAGAATGCAGGGGATTTCCATTGATCTCTACTTGTTCAAAGCTCCACTCCATCATTTTATTAATTTACTGTTCTAAGCAAAATAAGCTGGACTATAAAATAAAACTTTCCCAGATCTTATCTGTCTGATGTTAATATAGTGCAGTGGGAGAGGTTCAGCCCGTCCCCGCTCCTCACTGCCCCCTGGCATGCTGAATGGGCGCTGCAACCACTGAGCTGATAAACCCTCGAAATCATTCTCGACTCCAGCCAGAGCTCTTTACAGTACCTCCAGCGCTCCCTGGTGATGGATTAATGCACTGTTGTTGTCATTTTATTGCCATTTTATTGCCCCGGTGCAATTTACCAGGCTTTATGTGCCTCTGCTGTCCGGCGGAGCAACGCGCAAGCGCATGGGCTGGAGGCAAGCATTCCTAGACAAAGGCCACCGCTCACCCGTTCACTGCGCATGTGCACACAAAATCTCTCTCTGTCTCTCTCTCTCTCTCTCTCTCTCTCTCACACACACACACACACACACACACACGGACGTGCACGCGAGCATGCGATTGAATACACACACACACACACACACACACACACACGCACACACACACACACACACACACACACACACACACACACCAAATCTAAATCAAAAACACGATTCATTCAAGCACAAATGGGGCACTATACAAGCTAGCAGATGAAAGCATCAGTAGTGAATCTTTCAGCTGGCTGATGGACTTCGGGCTCTGCAGCGCCGCTGCTGCTATGTCCTGCTCTCACCACCTGAGGGCAACATCACTCAGCTGGCCTGCCGCAGCCTGCTGGAGCAGCACCGGCTGTTCCGTGTGGAGCAGAATAATTCTCCGCCTCTGTGCTTTGTCTCTCTGTTCTCTGCTCAAGGGTTACAAAACTTCAACTGAGTTTACTTTTTTTTTTTTTTTTTAAACTTTTTTTTACTTGTATGCATACACACATTGTGTAATTCCCATGGGTTTCCAAGAACTTTATTGATGCATTTGGCTTAGAGCTCAGTTTCTGGGCTTGGTATGCTTTGCTGTCATGCCAGAATTGCCTATTTCCTATCAAGACTCTAAATGTTATGTTGTGAATATGATGCTTCCTTGAGTCACTGTTATACAACATTACAAGCTATTAATCTTTGCAATGGCCCTTCCTTCATATGTAATGGTCACAAGCATATAACAAACTACACTTCATATGTAAGAATCAAACATAAAAATAAACATCCGCCCAGTACGGCGGCACACACACACACACACACACACACACACACACACACACACACACACTTACACACACTTACAGCTGCTGATCTGAGGTAGTTGTTGTAACATGTGGAGAAGGTGTGTAACATCTCTTGCCAAACTATGATCTCCCTCATGCTGTGGGAAAAACAAACCTTCAAATCCACAGCCAATTCTCTTTGTTGAAAACAAAATCTAGATTTGCAATCGATCTATAACTTTCTTTATAGTGATATCCTGTCTGTAATATGAACAGTATATTCTTGGATCTATATTCATTACAGTGATTTTATCACATAGTATAATATAATATATATATCATATACTGAATATATAAATATAATAAAATTATTGTGTTCTGCGGTGACATGAAGTATCTATGCAATTGTCCTATTACATATATTATCAAAATAGAAAATAATGTCTTAGTTAATTTTTAAGTGAGGTGTTTAAATCATAATGGACATTGCATCATATTAAGGAAGTATGGCAGGGAGCAGCCACCAGAGGGAGCACAGATGCTGCTAAATCCAAGGGAGCTACCTGACAGTTAAAAATCATTACTACTGAAAACAGTAAAAGGATATACCATTTTTCAAACATACACTACAGATTATTACCTTTTCAAATATGTATCACCTGCTATGAAATTGGTTCAACACCAAACAACTGTAGTTTTTGCCGCTTTGTCTGTCTCTGCCTGGAAAGTTATATCATGTCTAACGTTGCCTATTGAGTTCCTTTGTGTGTGTGCTTTAGGTGAGTGTGTGTGTGCATGTATGAGTGTGTGTATATTTCTTTCACATTTGCAGTGTAAAGTACAATCTTTGGAAGGACCTGTAACCTCAGAGTCTCTTACGCCCTGAGAGCTGCTGATCCATCACTCTTAATGGAAGAGGATAAGTTTCAGCCAGTGAAAGAGAGAACAGACAAAGGCAGGGCGATTTATGGCAGAGGTAGAAGTGGAACTCCTGGCTGTGGACCTTGATCTGAGCTGGGCTATGGCTAGGCTAGGCTACGCCCCAGGCCGGGGCCAGTCACACGCACACACACACACACACACACACACACACACACATGCACACCATACTCTAGGCTCAGGAGAGGCTGAATCCCCACACCACATCCCAAAGCCCAAACCTTTCTCTGAGCTTTTGAAGTTCCCCTGCCCCCTTCATCTGGTCCAACTTTTGCACGTCTATCTTCTCCAATGAGTGGTGGGCTCTGAGTGGTGAAATATGGAGTGGAGACCTGTTACATGTTAGCTTAGGAGATAGCGAAGGTGTAAATTATGTGGGAGTCTCTGGCCAGCCTTATTTATGAGAGGCCTGTCAGGTGTTTAGGTGTTGGAGTGAGATGTGCGGCTTAAACCGTTTACTCCGCTGTAAATCAGGTCATACAGGCCACGTCTGTTTGGACGATGTGTGTTTACATGTGTGCGTCTGTGTTTGAGGCCATGTTTTGGCTGAGAGACTATGCTAGGCTGGGATATGATTATGTTTAGGACGTGCACATGCGTGTTAATGCTCTGCTGTGCCTGCAAATGTATCTGTGCGGTTGTATGCATGTGTGCGTGCATGTGTTTGTTGGTCTGTTTTTCTGGAGGCCACCAAGGCCGCTGCAGATGGTTTGAAACACTAGCTATACCTCGTTATTATGCCGTCTGACTAATAAACATGCTTTTTATAGACCCCCTCAAAACCTGCACCTGCCGCCACCATTCTATGTTGTGAGCAAACATGAAACCTACTCAGGACTTTTCCCTGTTTCTTTTGTGATGTTCCTGCCTTTATCCCAGCCATATCAAATAGAGGTGGGTATCCGTGAATGTAGACCATCCGAGGACATCAGGTATCACTCAGCAGGTAGTTAGACCTGTCACTGCATGATGGATATTGGCTCTCAGAAAAAGGAACTGCAGCAAACAGGTTACATAGTCCCTGTATTTGTTACCATTATTCCCCTACAAGGTGCCGCCTATAGTGTGAGCCGTGAGCTGTCTCCTCGTCTGTTCACCCTATTGTCTGTCCTCACTCCCCCCTCCTGGCTTGGCCTTGTCCCGGCACAACAATGACATGGGACTCGGCTGGAGCGTTTTGTTCCCCTAAGTGGGAGAGTTCGTTGGTTCTTAAAGCGAGACCAAAGGGATGGGTGAGAAAAAGGGAGTGGAGAGAGAGAAGCTAAGGTAAGGTTGAAAGGGGTTAAGAACATGAGACAGAAAACTTTGGAGAAAGATAGAGGGGATAAAGGGAATGGGCGGAGAGGAGGAGAATGAGGGAGAGGGAGAGGGACAGAGGATGATGTGCTGGAGGCAGGTACATCTGCATTCTCTCCAAACACAGCATAGGCATGTCTTAGGTGTCTCTATCCTAGCAGCACTCACTGGCAGATTTATGACCTCTCTTTGTGTGTGTGTGTGTGTGTGTATGTGTGTGTGTGTGTGCGTCTGTGTGTGTGTGAGAGTGTGTGCACGTGTGTGTGTGTAAGAGAAGGAGCAGGAGGGATAAAATGAGAGCGAGAGCCACAAGGTGCAAGAGAAAGAGGGTATGTGAGTGGAGGCGAAGGGCTGCAAGCAAACGGCAGCCATGTTGCATTCCATCGATATCACAATTTTTCCCCCCTCCCAGTCTCCGCCATATTTCATTCCCTCTCTCTCCCTTTATCCTTCCCTGCTTTCCTCTCCCTCTCCCTCTCTCTCTGTGTCTCATCACCCTGCTCTTCACTTGGTGCTCTTGGCCCTTCCATTGCTCTGCTGGGTCCCAGGCTGTAAAGCCCTCTCAGGGGGAAGGGTGTAAATCTGTCTCCCCGTCTCAGGAGATTTCCTGGGGCTCAGCAGACTCAACAAAGCCTAGCCAGGGTAGAGGGACAAATGTTACACACACACACACACACACACACACACACACACACACACACACACACACATATATATATACATACACCCACCTACACAGAGAAATGTATAGGCACCCAAAAAAATGTGCACATATACACATGCATACATATGAGTGCACCGATATGCATACACTCACTCCCCCACACATAGACACACTGGGCCTTGTTTAGAAGCTACTGTGAAAACAAACAGGTATGCCACTGCCTTGTCTAGCCTGCAGCCTGGGAAACCAATGTTTGTTTGTGTGTGTGTGTGTGTGTGTGTGTGTGTCCCCTCCCCTTCCCCTCGAACCTTTTGTCCAGAGGGGCTGTCCAGACGAGCTTGTTGTCTCTCTTTCTTTCTCTCTCCCCCTTCTTTTTTCTCCACTTCCCTCTCTGCTTTATTGCACTTGATTCTAAGCGCGTCCATTCCTGAGATGGCTCAGATAGCAGCTGAAGCTAAATTGCCCGTCATAAAGCATCTGCAATAGCAATGGAGCTCTCAGGGTGGGACTGCTGCAAGGGGGTATGAGGCGGTTAGGGCTCACTATGAAAATACAAGGTCCTCTTTTTAATCTTTAAATGTGGAATATGAACTCTATTTCAACACCTACAAATCACAAGGCCCTTCCTTAAACATTAAACGATTTTGTTGCATGATCGATCTCCTGAGTGCCTCTTAAATCAGTTTTATGCATATCATTTTCAGGAACATTTGGCTATCTGAGTGTGTGGGTTTTGGAGAAAAGTGACTGAAAATCAAAAGTAAAATGATCTAATGGTATTTCGGGACACTGAAATGCTTCTGCATGATACTACTAATTACTCACACGAGACAGGCTAGTTAGAGTGAGATGCTGTGATTTATGAGGGCGTCGTATATTTGGCTGTGCTATGTTCCTGTCAAATGGTTGACAGATAGATGACTGCTGGGCTGTAATTGGCCTTCCTGTTTGTATCTTTTCTCATGTAACAACAAAGTCACTTCCCAGCACTGACTGTAGAGGGCGTAGGTGCAAAAGTGCAGCCGTGTGTCAGTGTGACAACAACAGATTCCATGCAGGAAGAAGAAACAAAGGAGAAAGGAAGGATGAGGAAGTAATGGTGTGGTAAGAGAGAGAGGAGAGGTTACAGGAGTGCAAGACAGTTAAGTGTGTGTGGTTTGTGTGTGTGTGGTTTGTGTGTGTGTGTTTAGTGACTGATTGAGTGACTGAATAAGAAAGGGAAGAAAAGAAAGGCAGAGATAGAGAGACAGAGCAGGTCAGATCAGTTATGTTCCTGCAGGGCTCTGTATTGACTCATCTCTGAGACAGAGCATCTGTGTGTGGCATTTATAGCAAGAAATGTCTCATCATCCAGCCAAAATAATCTACTGAGCTGCCAAATTCATCTCATCACAGATTCTGTACAGTCAACACAGCACCATGGCCAAGAGATAGAGCGATAGAGAGACAGAGCTATACTGTATTCAGCTGGGAAAATCCCTCCCTGCTTCCATACTGCTGTCTATATTCCATCAAAGCTGTAATATTATTGCTCTGGATCTGACTGTGAAGGAGAAGAATTCAAAGGGACCACAGGAGCAAGACAGGGCCAGCAGGCTGCTTGGCAGGAGCCCCGGTGTGATCATCATCTGTGGGAGGAGTGACGCCCCTCACTCCTGCCTCCTCCTGCCTCCTCCTGCCTCCCAGCTAGCCTCGCCCTGTGACAGATGAGCCCAATGACAGCAGGACGCAACAACCTGCAATTGTACAATCCCCTGTGATCCGTCAATGTCCGTGGTGGCGTTTCACTCTCAGGAAAACACACAGGGACACTCGCACGTTCACGCACACCCTCACATTAACTCATTCCGCAAGTATTAGAAGAATCAGTGCCAGAAACGCCTCCTCATACCAGCGAAATACCTCAGATACCTGTTGCAGGTGTCTTTTGAGGTTAGTGGGGTGGTGTTCGTGCCATGTTCTTGTTCTTGGTGGGGCTCATTCCCTTGGTTCGAAACTGCCAGTAATAGCAGGCCAGTTCTTTGTGGGAACCAGTTGCATTGTATGTCAACTGGTCCTCCTTTGACTTCTAAGAAGCTGCTTGTTAGATTTCAGTTGGTGTGGTGGTTCTCTGTTTCGACCACAAGGTGGCACCTTGCTCACAAAGAGCACATGGCTTCAAGCCTGGTAGGGGCTTTATTTTCCGCTTTGGTGGCAGTGCTGTGGTGTATCACAGCAAAATGAAATAGGAAAAATGAAAATAGGACATAAATGTGTTTGCCGCATACAGGGCTTAATGAAGTCAGCCTTGCCAGTACATTAGGAACAAAAGCAGCAGAGAGAAAGGCATTGAAGGACAACTCACAAACAGTTCCAAAATAAAAAGGGAGATAAAGTATGAATGGTGAGCCTCCTCAATGAAAAGCAGTTCACCGGTTGTCAAGGTGGGGATTTATCTTCCAAGCAACTGGCTTTTTATGGTCAAGCTCTTCCACATTGGCGAACAGCAGTGCGTTGTAATACGGCATGTAAAGAATGGGATTCGATAGAAGCAGTTCTCCATTTGTCATATTTAAGGGGATAGAATAATGACCATTGGCTGCCTTGTGCTTGAATCGCTCAAGTTGGCTTATTTTTGTGTGCAAAACGGAGGATGAAGATGAATGGACTTCATACATGACTTTGCACAGTCCAAGCCATCATATCATGTCATATAACTTTAACCAATAGCCAGTAGCTTATCATTACCCTAAGCCTAGAGCAGTAGCTGTTCCTTTGCTGGCTTTCAGTGGAAATTATAAAACAATCCAGCTGTCTTCACTTGCTTGTTTCAAACTAATGATTGTTTGGCTGCTCAGCTATAAAAGCATGGTGCAAAATAATTAATTGTTTCAATCAATCAATTGGTCAATTTCATAGCCATCGAGCTTTGCCCAAGACCATGTGCATTCTCTCCCCTTCTCCTCCAGGATGGGCCTGGAGAATGCCAGATGATTTATGGCCTCTGTGTGTGCTGCATACATATACAAATTCTATACACACATGCTGCCAAGCATACACACTCACACTCAGAGACAAACACACAGACATTGATACAGCCACACACACAACACACATGCACATAGACATGCATGTGCACGCATATACACACACACTCGTTCCAAGTGGATGACACATGCAGCACACGGCAGGGGGGAGGATGCAGAATGAGCACAGAGGGAACTCTTCAGTATATGCTAAGCATGCCAGTGACACATGCTGCTAAACATAGACAGTGCATGAAACACCACCAGCAGTGCTAGACTCAAAGCTCTCTCTGCAACTCATCCATTGTGTATGGCTCACACTTGTGAAGGAACAAACATACAAGCAAACATACAAAAACATGTGATCATCTCCCATCTCGCATTCAACAGTCATGCATATTACCATCTCATTCTGCGCACATGCATAAACACACATACACACATGTGCATGGACAAGCATGCGTACAAATGCATGCACATGCACACTCACATGCATGCTCATGCATACATGCACGTATATGCACTGAGAGCCAAGTGCAGGGGCTTGTTGTTAGCGTGTTGTTTCTGTGCTGTGGCTTGTGGGCCTGTCTGCAGGGCTGATCGATGGTCTTTTACTGCTTCCCCAGGATTATCGGTCGAGTTCACCGGGAGGGGAAGGCAATTCATCAGAGCACAGCGGAGAGAGAGAGAGGAGAGGGGACAGAGAGAAAGGGAGAGAGGGATAGAGGGAGAGAGAGGCGTGGGGGGCGTCAGTACGAGAGTGGAAGGAAAGATAGGAAAAGGCAGAGGTAAAGGTGGAAAGAAAAAAGAGAGGGAGAGGGGAGAGGGAAGGAGACTGAGACTGAGAGAATAAGGAGAGCAAGATGGAGACAGAGGGGAGAAGGAGAAGATGTGCAGATGTGCTCATGATGTATACTTATGCACAGATACCGCATCACCTCGAAATGTATGGAAAAGATAGAGGAGCAGACATAGATGAATATCAAAAGATAAAACGGTGGAGTGTTAGGGCAACCTCGGATTGAACCCTGTTCATGTATTCAACATCAAACAAATATATGACAGTACATTTCCTGTAGCCATACACAGCAACACAACCAATAGAAAGGGTAGGAATAGCACTGTTTTTATTGCTATGAGATTTTGTCCTTTGCATTTAGCTTCATTTGACAACTGAAAATAAACACATGACTGGCATATGAAACCATAATGGTATAGATGGCACAATAAAGTCTCAAGACATTTCCATCATTATCCTTGATGTAAAACACTGTAGCAGTCTGTGACCACATGTAATGTCATAGTTTAAATCATCAAAATGCAATATACCAAACACAATTACAATAGTCATAAATAGCCCATGTGCAAAACACAGTAGGAGCCCATGTGGTAACTGTCCATTCCCAGACCAATGATATTACACAGTTCAGCTCATCATCCTGTGCAGAATCTGACTTTGCTTGATTAACATGGCCTGGAACAGGGGATAATCTTGCTTAGCTGGAACACCTGCAGATAAAGATGCATAGAGCCAAGCATTAGCTCATCTCCCAGAGGTTTCTACCGTGTGTGCCCATTTTGTAACACATTTTACAGGTGCCTAGACACATGTGTTCCAGCTCATTCAGCTCACTGAATAAAAGGGGGAAAGTGGAGAGGTGATTCAGCGTCACCACCTAACCTTCACAGAGAGAGAGAGGGGGAGAGGGATAGGGACAGAGACGGCAAAAGAGACAGACAGATGGAGTCTGAAGCAAGGGGCTGTCGACACTGTCATGCATTTTTCTGGGAAGAGTGTGCACGGTGTTTGATGCCAACGCAGACAGCTCTGTAGGCTGGTCCACTGCTCTGTGGTAGTACATTATCACTAATCACATTACTGACCAATAACAGTGATGAGGAACATAGATACATGGGTCATTGGCCTGCATAGAGAGAACCCATTTATTTCTATGCAAACCTTCTCATAAGCTTGGAGTGTGTGTACTGTATATGCATGCGAGTTTGTGTGTGTGTGTGTGTGTATGTGTGTGTGTGTGTGTGCAAGAGTATATCTTTTTAATGTGTTCCTGTTTCTGCATACGTCTGTCTCTAAATATGTGTTCTTTGCTGCCTGTGTGCTGAGTGTTTATGCTTGCAAATGACACTCCATCCCAAATATGCTACTTCACTCTGCCTCTCTATCTCACTCTTTACAGATAGACTACCATCTCTCTCCTCTCTCTCCTCTCCCTCTCTCTCTCTCTCTCTCCATTGATGGATGGACAGATCATGTATATCCAATCTAGCAGTGCTCCTGATGCGGTTAGGGGCTGTGACAAGTCTCCGGGCGGGGGAACCGAGTGGAGCGGAGCGAGAGAAAGGGGTGACGAAGAGGACACGACATCTGGAGAACACGCAGATGAAAAAGAATGCAGCAACGAGAGGGACTGCGTAAGTGTGTATGTAGCGCCCTGAGCGTGTGTGAGTGTGTGTAAAGCAAACATACACACTCTCTCCTGCCCTCTGGGCTACTGTGTGGGTCTCCGGTTGACAGCCCTAACTGACTGGCTCCTGCATTCCACACCAACCAAAGATAATGACAGAGATGGAGGAAAATTATATAGTTACGTCTGATAGCGCTGACATATTATGTGTATCAGATGGAATAGGCCGAGTGTTAGAGCCTTTCTTCTGTAGCTCGTGTATGGACCACAGAGTGTTATGGATGGAGATTGATTATATGGGTGGCTGTTGACATTCACTCATACCCGTGAGGTTCAGAGTGCAGTTGTGGATATTAGCCACTAGGGGGTAATGTTATCCTCACAGTGTTCAAAGGAGCCACTGTGCTCTCAAATGAGACTGTGGTGCTCGTATCAGTGATTTCCTGGTTCATATTGGCAGTGGAGTTGATGATAATGTATTATCACAGGTCCTAACATTACAGCGGGGGTCATCTCTTCTGCCCTTCCCTCCTGGCTCACACACTCCCACTGGATCCCTTTTGTCTCTCCACCACTCAGAGTTAAACTTTTTAAAAGCCGGTTGGCCAGCCTGCGATATGAGCGTATGCATAACGAAATGGAATGATGTATGATGATAATTCTTCCGCACACAAGTTCAGGTAAACCCAACTAAATTAAAGCCACATTTCATCGCTGGGTGAAAAAATGTAGAAGGATGTCAGCAAATCTTTGCTTTGGGAAATTGAGACTGACAAACACTGATGAACTACTGCATATTTTTAAAGGCCCACAGGTATTAAAGCACACAAATCTTCAAGGTGAGGAAGTTGTCTTCTGAGCTAACCTAAGACCGTCTGACCTCTCAGAGGCAGACGGGTCAGAGGTCAACTCACTTGACCCCCTTGACCATATCAACCCTTTTGACCACATACAAACACACACAGATAACTCCCTTCACAAATACCTTTACTCTCCCCAGACGGGTTCTACACAGTCAAGGAGAGAAACACTTTCTCTCCTGGCCCCGGCCCAACACACACACACACACACACACACACACACACACACACAATCAATAAACAAAAAAGTGGAAGTGATAGGGAATCCATCTTCCCCCCTGCCTATAAACCCCCTTTCTACTTCCTCTGTCCCCAATCCCCCAACCCCCACACATACACAAATACACAATACACATACTCCGATGTTCCACAAAAGATATCGAACAAAATAAAAAGAGACAACAGAATCCGCACTCCACCTCCATTTTATAGAGACCCGGCAAAACAGCAGCCATTTTCTAAAATGCGAACCCCCCCCCCCCCCCCCTCCTTGATAGTAATCAAATTTGGTCTCATCCTTTCATTTTCTCATCTCTCCTCCCCATCTGTGTGGTGTAACTCCTCTCTTTCTCATTCTCTCCCTCATCATCCCTCACTGTCACTCGGCAGCTCTGAGCCATTGACCTCCGACCCCCAGGCAGGTTCACCAGCGGGTCAGGAGCCTGGCGGGGGGAGTGAGGAGGGGTGGGAGGTCTGTTATTGGGGGATGCCAGCTTCCTCCTTTGGCCATGGATACAGCCTTCACTGCTGCTGCCATAGCAACTGGACGAGACGGCAGAGAGAGCAGACTGCGGAGCATTGCTGGGATGGAACTCTCTCTCTCTCTCTCTTTCTCTCTCTCTCTCTCTCTCTCTCTCTGTGATCTGGCTGTAACCTCCACTTGCACTCATACATGTTCACACATATGCACACACACACACACACACACACACACAAACATACCCAAATACATGCATCATCACGCATGTACGAAGACACACACTGGCAAACTCGCGCACACACACACACTGGCACACGCAATCTCATACACGTGCGCTCAGAATCTAATCAAATTTCTTATTTAGCCTGCCAGACTGTGGTAGAAAACACATTTTCAAGTTATCAGATTGATGGGCATTCCATGTAGGCCGCAATTAATCGCTGCATAATTAGACTTACAAGTTATTTATTGAAGTAATTTGGAAAATACAAGAGCCCGGGGATATATAAAAACCATTTGATCACAAGCCACATAAACTTTAAAGATGTCCTCTTACACGCATTATTTGGACAGAAATTGGCACTATAATTCCCCCAAAAAATGTTTCCTGTGTTAATAAAATGATAAATGATAACACATTTTTTTTTTTTTTTTGATGCAAGTGAGTCATGTGTTGGAAGTCCCCCGGGGTCAAATAAAGGTGAGAGAGAGAGAGAGAGAGAGAGAGAGAGAGAGCGATAAAGAGAGAATAAGATAGAGCAAGAGATAGCGTTCTGTGAACATTTTTGGCCTGTGCAGGTGTTGAAGCTCTGAAGCAGCATGCTTAGTTTGGAGAGCCTCAGGGGTTAAGGCTCAATCCAGGTGGCGTCCCACTACAAAAGAGGTGTTCGAAAATTCTGTTGCCGCTTGCTATTAATTATCACTCACTCGGCATTAGTCCCTCTATTCACCCCCTCTCTCTCTGTCTTCTTTCCTCTTTTTCTTTTTGTTCCTCAGTCTCTTCCTCTGTTTTCCTTCTCCTTTAATCTCCCTTCCATTTCATGCATTCCATTCTATTTAATTTTTAGTGTTTTCATTTGCTTCAACATTCATTTCCTTTACTACTTCTCCTGACTCTTTCACTCTCTTCTCCTTTGTTTCTCTTCTTGTTTCACTCTGTCTTTTGTTCCTCAAACAAATATGATGAATGGTGCTATTGGTGTCTCTCTCAAGTACGAGCTGTCATTAGAAAGCCTTTGATGTTTGACAGCTTTCATGATGTATCTTGATGAATAGATGTACAGTAATTTTCACTTCATGTGACACATTGCTTTGCTATTGAGCACATTCTTGTTCAGTGCTATGATTCAGACTACAACTCTGGCGTGTGTGTGCATATTATTTGTTTTTTTTTCTTCATTTTTTTTTTTTTTACTTCCACTCCTGAGAGTGGTATGTTTGGTGACAATGTCAGCGCACTTAAGCCACAAAGCTTAAAAGCTTATCTCAAGTGTTTCAAGAGGCTCTTATCACTTCTTCCTTTTTCTTTGTAATAACGGGCTGAGCTACTTTCAGTGATGCATACACACTCCATAACACACAGGCTTGCTGCACACACACACACACACACACACACACACACACACACACACACACACACGCTCACCCACACACATGAATGTCTTTGTGAAGATGCAAATGTGTGTGCATGTACATACACATACACACACACACACACACACACACACACACACATACGCATACACACACACACACACACACACACACACACACACACAAATTCCCCCTTTACACACACAGATTGCTATATACATACATCTAAAGAGAGAAATGTCCAATAAAAAACACATCTGTGTGTTTTATTATTTGATTATACAACACTAAAATAATGACAATAATGATAAACATTTAAACAATTTCTAAATTTATTACCTAGCCTTGCTTCTACAGAGCTTATACGGTATCATTTATTGATTTAGGTCTGTAGTTCAAGCATTGCCTGGCTTGTTAAATATTCTTGGATATGGCCCAGTGGCTTAGTTCCAAATGCAATGTGAGTCAGGGAACTGAGGTTTATTTTGATCTTCATGTTGTTCCACCAGTTTACCAATAGGTGGAGCTATGTACATAAAACAGGGAGTGAAGCGGCTATGGTCAAATGCCCTCAAGCAGCAGGAAGAGCTAATCAAATTTGGAGTGTGTCGGTGTCAATTAGAGGGGGGTCAACTTCATAAGAGGAATAGGCCCAAATCATATTTGCACCTGTATTCTCCAGGCAGTTCCTGAACCAGAAGCGGAATAGATACAGAGAGGCCAGAGAACCCGCTTAGTATGGCAGTCAGATATTCAGGTTGATAATGATATGGAAATGATGCTTTTCATAAGCACACATTCTTATGAGATATTAGCCCTTCTTTATATTCTATAGATAAAGGCTCAGTGCGGCTGCCTTGAGGGATGAGCTTTGCCATTTGTAGATCTTGGTGAGATGAATAGCGGAGTAAGGCTGATACTCTTACAGTGCCGAGCCACTATCTTATCACTTCCTTTTATCGGACTGATAAAGTAAATGACTTTGCTATAGGTGTGCAACTCTTCAAATTCATTATGAGCCCGCTCACCCTAGCAACTATCGACATGGCTGGGAGTGTGTGATGAATGCGGGGCTGTCTGCCACAGTGTGTGTGCAGTCCATGGTAGTGACACACTCCAATGGGAGACAGATAGGAGATGGAGATGTTTTTGGAGGTGTGTATTGGGATAGAGAAGCGGCTGGAAGATCCTTGAGCCTCCTTGAACTGAGCAGAAATGCTAATTTTAAAGGCCTGTTTAGGTTAATATTATGCTCTGCGAGGCTGGGATCTTACACCAGTCATTTACATGTTTTTAATCAAGGAACTTGGAGGGAAACATGCATAAATGAGCAACAGTCCTTATTTGCACAGCGTCTCGTGAGAGAGGGCGTCACTTGTACTTTAAAGTTACAGGAAGCAAAAATGGGTCGGGGGGCTTTGTAATTTTGTAAAGACCGTTAGCAGTCCCCTTGAGGGCATTTTACAGAGGTCCGAGTGGAAACTGTGGTCACTGTTTGGCACCCTCACAAACACTGACACAAACACACACATACACATACACATTCACCTCAGCATTGTGTTCAAAGGTAGTTAGATCAGCAAAACAAATGAGTCAATGAAGGGGCTTTGGAATTGTCCCAGGAGGTGCATCCATCTTTGTGGTGAGTGGCAGCTCTGTCAATGAGCGCCAGGGCAGTAATGCACTGGCATTTGGAGGGCAGGCAGAGGGGGAGGGGGGGGGGGCAAGGCAGGGGTGGGGTGGGGGTAGCACTTCCAACCGATACAGATCTCATCAGCATCGGGCAGCGTCCAGACATTCGGCTCTCTGAACCCAGAGGGATGCTGTTATGGAGGATGCTGTTAGTTGAATGGGAGATGATTGCACCCCAATCAGGACTGTGTCTCCTGCATTAACAATATATAAGGAGCCTGGTCGGATTCCCTTCTCCTGCTCCTCCACTTTGCCTGTACTGCATCTGGTTGAGAAGGTGTCTCTGTCTCTGTTTCCCCTCCGCTCATAATGGTCCATAATCCCTACCGAGCCGACCTGGCAGTATTGCCGAGTTTACAGTAATAATGAGGACTAATAGAGGCAATCTCCATCCATTTGACCACTAAATCAGAAATGTAGCTGAAGTAGGTGATGGATGTAGTAATCTGTCTACTTATCTCCCTCTGGTTTCTGAATCACAATTAATAAAAGTACTATCTCAGATCCAGATTAAGCTCCGCTGTGGGCTCAAAATCCTTGTCGATGGAGAATCCCCGTTGAAATAAATTTTTGAGTCATTCCATTACATCACATTTTTGGCATTTAGCTGACGCTGTTAACCAGTGAAACTTGCAGTAAGTGCTAAGAGTAGAATAAGTGGGTATCCTGCATCACCACCATCATCAGTAGTAATGAAGGAAAAATAATAAAAATGTGATACTTTATGTAGCCCCTTAGGAAAATTCTCTTTTTGCTTGCCCCCCTGCACAGGCAGGTCAGAGCGCAGGATCGGCTACAGAAGAGCTGGTAGGTATTCAGTGTCTTGCTTAAGGACACTTCAGCAGGGTGGATGCCAGAGGTGGAGAGTAACTAAGTACATTTACTCGAATACTGTACTTAAGTACAATTTTGTGCTACTTGTACTTTACTTGAGTATTACCATTTTATGCTACTTTATACTTCTACACATTTCAGAGGGAAATATTGTACTTTTTACTCTACCTTTATTTGGTAACTTAAGTTACTAGTTACTTTGCAGATTCAGATTATTAATACAAAATATAATCAACTAATAAATTGTGATGTATTATTATAGATTACTGTAAGCTACCCAGCAGTATATAAAGTAGTGGAAATCAGCCCCACCTTTTCCAGCTGCAACATTAAAGTGATGCTTACACATTAATGCATCAATAATTATAATTCAATAATATAATATATACTGTATTATTCTGAAATGGGCCATTCTGCATAATGAGTACTTTTACTTTTGTTGCTTTAAGTACATTTTGATGCTAATACTTTTGTACTTTTACTTAAGTAACATTTTGAATGCAGGACTTTTACTTGTAACAGAGTATTTTTATACTGTGGTATTTCTACTTTTACTTAAGTAAAAGATCTGAGTACTTCTTCCACCACTGGTGGATGCTTACTGACACTGAGCATGAATCCATGTAGTCTGTGTTTTGTTTTGATGCACCCTTCTGCCCAATACAAGGGCCAACAAGTCCTAGATCAGATGGAACCTGTACCTGGGTAAACAGCCCATAATTTATAGCAGACTATACTTTTGTAATACGCTGCAGGAAAGTCCCTTGCTGATTATTGCCTTGGCCAGCACTCAGACAGCAGAAGCCCCATGCCTGCAGCAGAATGTGCCCTGCAGAGTGGAAGTCCCAGCCAGCCTCCTGCATTAGTGATGCCCCTCTGCCCTGCGGCTCCACTCAGAAAGAGGGAGCAGACGCACATGGCCATGGCTTCGGCATGGCTGTCTGCAGGCCCCAGCCACATGGCTGCACTGTAGACGCTGATGCTTCCCAATGAGTCAGTGCGTAGGAGACAGTAGTGTAGAGGCAGACACATAAAATGGCACCACGATGAGATCAATTAGACTGAGAAGAAGCTAGTTAGGGCCCAGGATGGCTGATGGTGAAAGTGTGATGCATGTGTACTGTACTTGGTGTGAGTGTGTGTGTGTGTGTGTGTGTGTGTGTGTGTGCTGTGCTTGAATGGGTTTCTTTAAGGGTGCGCACACGTTTTTACTTGTACATCATTGAGGTACAGTCAAACAGCGTTTCCCGTAGTGAGCGTAAGCTCAGCAGGGTCAAACCTGCTACAATACCTTGTCGTGTTTTGAGTCCCCGGGGCTGCGACGCAGGGTGGTGAGTAATCGTGCTGTGTGTGTGCGTGCGTTGCCATTGATTTTGTCTCGGCTCCCAGCTCCCCCAATTACCTCCTACTCCAGGCTGCCAGTCCCTTTGCTGTCAGGGGGGAGGCTGGAGACTGGGGCCTCAGCGAGCTGTTTGTTTACACTGCTAATTGCTCCTGTTGTTTCCTTTCATTAGCCCAGGCTGAGCTATTGGGCTGCCTCACACAACTAAGTGCTCTTAGCCTTCTGGTCCCCTAGCCTATAGTAAATATTGGCGATGTATACAGCGCCTCCTAACATATGGCTGCAGACTGGAAATGATAGGCTCTGCTAGTGTACCCCCACAGAGCAGTAGAGAAGTGTTTTATACAGAGCCCTATGGAGTGCTCCGCTGTTCCGGTTGTGTCTGAGTTACAGTGTGATCTAACTAGAGTAATACACAGAGTTGTCTTCATTGATGAAAAAGAGAGAGGGAGATCCGGCTCAGCTGCACTCTGGCTGACCCTTAATTCAATTGAGTCTATTGAAGTTTTACCAGAGTAAATTGTGGGAAGTGTGTGTGTGTGTGTGTGTGTGTGTGAGTGTTTGTGTGCGTGCATATATACACATGGTGTGTGTGTGTGTGTTTGCATATGCACATGTGTGTCTGGCTATATAATGGTGTGTGTTGTGCTTTCATGTTTGCTCGGCCTCTGTGAATTATGAATCAAAGGGTTGCGTGCCGGAGTGAGTCTCTGTGTCTGCAGTGCCGCCCCCCCACCCCCCCACACACCTCCCTCCTAACGCCCCCCTCCCACACACACACACACACATGCAAACTCCCCTGCAGAAGCCCACAGCATCACAGCACACACAGCCGTGGCTCCTTAATGACTGCCATCCCTCTCTGTGCCACGTTATTAATTAGCTCAATGATCCTTGCCGATGGGACCTGCGCCGCGGATTAGAGCCCCCAGCACCCGCACCCCTGGCTGCTGCTGCCGCCTCGCCAGGATAGGTGAAGTGGGGTTGGGGTGGGGGTTGGGAGGTGTGTGTGCATACGTGTGTGTGTGAGTGTGTGCGTCTGTGGGTTTTACGGTGACTATAGAATGCCATTTGCTTGACTCTCTTTTATCTGCATGTGTGTTCCAATGACAACAGAGGGATGTTTGTTTGTGTTATGTGTGTGTATGTGTGTGCAGAAGGGGTCAGGAAAGGGACTATGGATTGTATGAGAGCCCAGGGATAAATCATGTGACCAGAGAGCAGGGAGAAGGGTGGGTGCCACCTGGCCCAGCGCAGTGTGCAGCGTGTTCAGCTCCCCAGTGCACCACAACTCCCAGCACCACCATACTCAGCAGCATCACGCAAGATTCATGGACTGGTGCGGGTTCCCAGTGCCACTGAGCTTGGCTATGTTCTACGTTACCATGCACAGTGTAATCTATCTAAAAATACTAGACTCCATGCCCTCCTCAGTCTTCTTGCCATGTGTAATTGCAGAGGTGTTTTTCCCCGTGTGTTCCCAAAAATCCAACTGTTCATCAAGGGCTTAGTCACTGTGGCATGCAAATCTGCATTAATATTTTTGTCAGAAGAGAAAAAAGGGAAAAAAGGTGGGAAAAAAAAAAGGGAAACGGCCTCTCCAGATGCCTCACAATTGCACAGAGCAAATGAACATAAATGTCACTGTCAAACTGAAATGAAGAAAAAATGTGGCACGGCAGCAAACTGTGCCGGAGTCGGAGGACAGCAGGACATGTTTTGCATATGAAGAGGTGAATGCCCAAGGAGAGAGAGAGAGAGGCTGCACCTGTAACAAATGACTGTAGCCCCCCCCTCTTCCCCGCTTCCCCTTCAAAATGCTGGTGGTGAGAGTCAAGTGTAAATATGATGCTATATCTGAGAGACTTACTCTTACTGTGTTGAATGAATACATCCTTTGGGGTCATGGGGTAAATCTAGTTTTGACATTGCAGGATTGGGATAATCCAACTGTGTTTAATGGACCAGAGTCCTCCGAGTCCACATTCACGTATTAGGATCAATACATTCTCCGCTATGCATATTTCCTGTGGTGCTGCTCTAACTCTGTCCATACATACCTTCAGAGACCGTAACGAATGTGCATGGTGTTGCGTACTAAGAGGTGAAGTCAATGAGGAGTTCGGGCATGCATGAGGATAGATATGCAGGGCATGCAGTCGCTCCAAGGTGACAGCGAGGTGCGTTGTGATTATTGACTGTGTGACCTGGCGCTGACCCCGGCTGTGAGCGAGTAAAGGGCAGGGAGTTAGTGTGTGCCGCACCGCCTGTCACGCCCGTCAATACACTGATGAATGGAGCTGGCGGTTATTAAAGCAGAATTAGAGCGGGGAGGGGGGAGCGGGATAAATGATGGCGCAAATGGTTGTGCAGTGGAGACTGCGGAGCCGGATGGCACAGCATCAGTGTCATCAGTCTTTATTACCCTCCAGGGAACAGAGGGGGAGAGACAGGGAGCGGTCAGCGCCACGCACCCCTCCACCCTCAGCCTCCTCCACCACCACCACCAAGGCTGCACCTCCACATCCCCCTGCTGGCCAGACATCAAACTAATCCTGATATCTTACATGTAGACCTAAAGAAAGATGGGCGCATGGGCATGCCCAGACCCACATATAGAAAAAGCATGCATACCATGCACATTTATTCCTGTAAACACCCACCTACACACAGGCACATGCATTGTATGCATACTCCATCATATGCACACCTATGGATGGAGACACATATACGCATGCAGACACACACACACACACACACACACACACACATACTGCCTCTTTTTACCTATCTAAGCCACTCTCATACACTCTCCAGGCTTCTCCGCTTTGCCCATTCCCCTCTCTCTCCTGTTTTCCCTCCTCCATTTTCTCTCTCACCGAGGGAGTGGAGGACCCCCACCACAATCAATCATGGTGAAGTCACAGAGCACAGCAGCACACTCAGGGCACTGTGCAGATAGGCTGGGGAGAAGAGGAGAGGAGAGGAGAGGAGAGGAGAGGAGAGGAGAGGAGAGGAGAGGAGAAGAGAAGAGAAGAGAAGAGAAGAGAAGAGAAGAGAAGAGAAGAGAAGAGAAGAGAGGTGGAGGAACTGGGAGCTGCACTGAAAGGGAGGGGGAGGGTGCGCTGGGTTCACTGCACAGTCAAAGAGTGGGCACGCACTCAGCCAGGGCGGGTCAGGGATGGATGGGTGAGCCAATGCCATTGGTGAAGCCCCCATGAGGCCCAGCCCCTCACCAGAGAGCTGTGACTGCATACAGATGTGAGCCTGCCATTGATATTCTCCCCCTGTGCTGCTGCTGCTGCCTCCTGCTCCGCTCCGCTTCTTTTTTCCTAATTAGAGGTTTATTTATTGATACCCCAGTTAATGTCTCTCCTAATTTTGCAATAGTTCTGTCTCCATTACCCGGGAGATTCATTTGCCGCAGTGTTCAGAGTAGCGCCTCGGTTAGTTTGTGGGCACCTTCTAGCTCGCCCTCCTCCTAAATCTGGCCCCTGCCCCGCCTCACCTTCATGTGCATCCCTTAAGTTAGTACAGCACCTGCCAGGGATGGAATCTGTGTCCTGAGGTTGTGATGTAATCTTGTATGCATGAAGTTGAAGTAGATGACTACGATACACTGCACTATGGTTTAAACCCAAATTTGCAAACGTTTGAGGTATCATAGTATAGACATTGGAATGGAGGAAAATTATGCTTTTCCCTCTGGCACCTGGGAGTTTTCCATGGCTTTAGTCAGAACTTGCATGTCCAAACATTACTTTGGGGAACTCAAATTACCAAATTACCCAAATTGTAATGGAAGCTGTCTTTATTCACACTGGAAAACGAACAACAGCAAATTAGGCAACACAGAGGCTAGAATCATTTTCATGCACATTTGGTTTTGGTCTGGCTTTTCAGTATATTTCAATGCTGTTCACGTAAGGAAACATTGATAAATGAGGCCCGATATGAGTGGTAGGTGACAGTGATGCTGTTGTAGACATGGTGGGTAATCTTTTTAAAGGGGTACACCAACATTTTATCAAATAAGCTTATTGTATTACTTACCCAGAGTCAGACAAACTCATCTGTAATAATCCCATCTCTCTGCATTTTGTTGAAAAATAGCTGTTGCACTGCTACTAACGCTCTAGCATATTAAGTGGAGAGCTACGCTAAGAGCAACTAGCATCTCTGTAGTGAGGAAATAGTCCTTCCAGCAACTTCAAGGTTGGGTGGTCAGTCATTAATTTGTATTACAGAGCCATTCATGTCATGCATTAATTATGAATTCATTATTTTTTTTCAGGATTGTGATTCCTTTAGTTTACTAGAGGCTAGCTACTCTCACTGATGCTGCTGTGTTGTTCTCCTAGCGTGTCGTCATGTTATTGGAGATATCTTACTGATAAATCAAGAGAGATAAGCTTGATAACAGTGACTTTGTCCAACACTATGTTACTATGTAAAATAAGTAATGCAATTTAGTATCTTCTTCAGATCTTCAGCTTATCCTTGTAGGAAAACCCCTACAGGTGCAGAATGCGGAACCGTTTTCAGTTTTCCAAGGTCTCATGTTCATTGCTGCTGCTTTGCTGTATGATTCTACTTGGTCCCACGATTTTATATACAATTCTTTAGGCACAAGGAAATATTAAAAATTGATTGGTTGATTAAAAAGGTGTAGTTTATTTCATTGTGTAACATGATGAGGTTTAGATTAGCTAAAATGAAACTGATTGTAATTATGGTGAAAAAATCAAAGATTAGGTTTAAAATACTCACTCACACAGTTAAAATCAGGAAGCTAAGGGAATAGGAGAGAGATAGGGACCAAGTTAAGCTTTGTGTTTTGTATCTTCCTTTTGAAGTTTAGTTTTTCTTTTTTCTTTTCTCCCCCGGTCTTTTCTGTTTCACCCTGTCTCTCGTCTATATTTCCTAAGAGGAAAAGTTACTTCCATGAACATGATTAACAATGTATACTAGGAGGAATCAATAAGGAATCTTGGCCTGTGCCCGTGCAAACTGGGCATATTGTATGCTCATGTCTTGTCTCCTAACCTAACCCTGACCTGCATCATTTGAGATCTCACAAATCAATTGGTCCAATATGATCCTGTATGACTCTTATCTAAAGACTGTTGTGTTCTTGATTTGAACTCTGGAGCTTTTGATCACCTTTGTGATGTATTTGGCAAGTGCTCTGCATGTAATTTTTTTGGTAAATGTTCTTGTACATGTAGGAGCAATGATAGCAGGATGTTTAATATGATGGCGTGCCAAATCCATGTTTTGATGAATCAATCAAATGGCATTTTTTTTCTGCAAGGCATTCTGACTATTAGTTAGCCTCTGTGACTATTCACTATCAAACATCAAAATAATGTTGAAGCACTGCAATAAAACAGAAGATAAATGGAGATCGATCAGGATAGCCCCTTTGAATTTATTGATCTGATGATTATTTTGCTAAATTATAATAATTATAGTAAAAGTGCTCAAACCCTTTTTTCTTCATTTATTTTCAGTGTATACCTGCTTTGATCCAGCCTACCTTGAATGACATCTTGTGGTCTGGAATTGTGCCTTGAGGTCACAGTCACCAGCTGAGAAAGACCAGCCTATGTGCTTTAGGCAAGAATAGTTAGAGAGACGAAGTGAGGGAGCAGTTACTTTCAACAGCTACAGTACATTATGTTCATTTGGCAATTATGTCTGGCGGCTCCTATGAACGATGAAAGATTTATCTTCCTATGATCCCAAATACATCCATATTAAATTGATTTTCGGACTTCAAAAATTGATTTGAAATTGGGACAAAAATAATCAACTTTCCACCCTACTTGGTTTATGCCCCTTAATAGATGGTCTATACTTAGGGCCGGTCTTGATCTGATTAAATGTGTATATAGCCAACACTCATGTAACAACTAAACAAGCAACTAAACCAAGCTGCAACTTCAATACCCACGCTGTACCTGTCAATACAAGCTGATTGGATCATCCCTCTCATTTTGACCCGCACACTGTGTGACTCCACTGCATCACCCCTGCCCATCTCTCCCAGCTGCTGCTCCAAGCCCAGGTGCTGCTGCACTGACTAACTCATGGATCACAATCAGTCCCCTCGTCCAACCCAGCAACATCGCTGTCAGTCTCTTCTGTCTCCCCAGGGCTCAGCCTGATCCCATCCCAGCCATCACACTGGCTACAGCTGCCCCTGGCTCAACACTGGAATTGGATGGTCTGATGACTAGTGCGAGAGGTCGATAACTGTCCCCACTATGTGCATGAGACAATGAAACTAACATCCCAAGACATAATTCTATGGTAGCAATGTATGGCAGCGCGTCTTTGGCGAATGTGTCAATAGATTAGGAAGATGCTAATAAGATACAAAAGCAGTTCATTTGGGAGTCTCTTTATCATCATGCTCTAATGCCCTTCAAATAGGGCAGATGAGCTCTTGTGCACCAGGCATCGACATCAATGGGTTAACTAATGATGGCATTAGTGTGTCTGAGTGTGCGTGTGTGGGTGTGTGAGCAAGTGTGACTGTGTGTGTGCGTGTGTGCATTAATATCTGTGTGCTATCATTTGTGTGTATATGTGTGTATGTGCCTTTCACAGGTGATCAGTCAAGGCTATCCACTCAGCCCCTCTCTTGCAGCCCCCTCATTACAGCCCACTATCTCCTCCAAACACCTGCAGCCCCACAGCCCACCTTCAGCTCCGGGGCCCACACGCTGCCTCTCTTTGTCCCAGTGTAAAAAGAGCCTGCCCATCACATCAATCTACTGCACTGTTTATATTTATGTACAGGAGAGAGGCTAAAAAAGGCCCCTCTTACTGTGGGCTTTATTGACTAAGCATTAAGCGGACATTATCAGGCGATAGCCTAGTTATTTATGAGGCGGTGATAAAGGCTGCAGGACTGAGTTATGTGAGAACCAGGCGCAGGATGAAAGCTGCTCATACAGCAGCACTGATACCCGACACTCGCCTCTCTCTGTCTGGGTAGAGAGGCACGGCAAACGCGCCAAACGGAGCTGAAACACTCAAGGATTTATGGGCGGTAAATTTATGCTCCCCATAGGTCAAACGAGGGGCTGTTTATCTGAGTTTCATTGTCACTGTCCTCGTGGCACTGCGCCGCAGGTACTGAAATTTTCATATTTGCCTTAGGCATGTAGCCAAAGAACCAGGGGGAGGGCTATCGGGAGGTGTGGAATTCCATTGACCTCCTGAACTTTGTTTTGAATTTTCAGAGCAACTCAGCGCTCGTGCGTTAGAGATGTTGACATAAATTATGCATGAAAGAATATACCCCTCCTTACTGTGCATGTTGAATATTTGTGCAGTTCGATGGTATGCGGTAATCCTGAGCGCTGCCATCTCTGTTGCTGTCTTTGACCTCACTGTGGGAGAGTTGTATGTCTCACTATGTCATGACAGAGATACTGCGCATGCCATAACTGCATACTTTGATTTAGTTTCAAGACTTGGATATCTTGTATATAAAGCGCCTTCATGCATTGTGTCACTTCTCCCATCTGCGCACACAGAGCCAAGGCATATACATCTCCGCTCTCATACCCGTGTACATGCATCTCATACACACACGTCACCCAAATTCTTAACATACACATATCATCACCCCTGTATACTGTACATAACACCATCTTACCCAGCCAAAACCATCTTTCTCTGCACTAAACCAGGTCAACAAACAAAAAGCAATTATGTTGGGCAGCTGCCGCCTGGGAGTGGGTAATTACAGTGCGGTGTGGACAGCTTCATTCTAAACAGGTACTAAAAGCATCATTAATCATCCTCCCTCTGACGCCTCGCCCTGGTCATGTGACACAGGCTGCTGATGAGCTGGGGAGGGGGATCCGCCGCAGGGGGAAGGAGCAAGACCTGATTGGCTCCTTCCAGAAGTCCTTTTAGAGGTCAGCCAGTCAGCGGAGATGACCTGCCAATGACCTTGTATCACTTGACCCCTGAGGGCCTGAGGGTCACTCTCTCATATCAGTTGGAGAGCAGGCCGCGGAGAGGCAGGAGGGAAGATGAATGACACGCAGGCAAGGAAGAGGAAGAGAAGAATGGTATGAGGGGAGAGGGAAGGCACACAGAAGGTTTGTGTGGAGAAGCAATGGGAGGGGTAAAGATGAAAAATAAAACAGTAGGCGTGAGGTTTGATTGAGCACCTGGTCTTCCCCTTTTACATAAAATGGCTGATGAAAAAATGTGTTTTTATAGCAGCAAGGCCACTCCTGATGGCCGTTTCATCCCTCTCTCCCCCTCCCTCCCTCTCCCTCTCTCTCTCTCTCTCTCTCTCTCTCTATCTTTCCCTCTTTTCCTCTCTCCCTCTCTCCCTGTCCATTGTCAAGCTGTCCTCAGGTTGGCTGAAAGGTTGATTACATCATCTGAATCTAATTAGTAAGGAGCAAAAACATTTGCATATCTAATGTTGATTGGTCATTAGGATATACAACAAAATGACCATAGATTGCAAAATCTGTACACAGTCTTCCAAATGAATTGTTTAATGCATCTCTGTTTAATGCATTTAAACAGAGACGCAGACGCATTGTGTTTTCGGGACATGATGGCAGCATAAGAATCAATCCTTTCCCCCTGTGAAAAGACAGCCAAGATGGCGCCTGACAGAAACTTGATTGAGAAAAGTTCATGAACTGTTCTTTCATTGAGCACGGATGGCTGATTGACAGATGAAGCACAAAGACATATCTGAAAGACAGAGAGCCAACGTCCTCAAACCCCTACCCATCCCCTTCTCCTCTGTCAGCCCCCGCAGCCCCGCCCCTTCAACCCAGCTCCCCTTCTCCTCTCTCTCCATATGTCTACGAACCTGTCACTATGGCAACCTCACCCCGGGGGCAGAGGAGGAGGGGGTTGACTTCGTTCAGACAAATAAGCATCGCAGGGCTCATTTATGATGGTTTGTTTAGAGATTATAATACACTGATGAGAGGTCAAGATGTGTATACTCACACACGTGTTCGGACATTAGAGTGCGTATGTGCGCTTGAGCCTATTCACACCAGACTGTGTACGCAACGTGTGGCTAAGCATATGTGGCAAAGCCGCATGGTAAACATTTTGAAAACACAGACTAAAATCATGTATTGATTTAACATTAATATTGTATAACATTAACATTATACACTCTAGTTCCATGAGATGAAAATGAAATAACCTCACAGATTTTATCACCCAAAGAAAGATATTTTCAGTGATAATGAAATATTTTCTTAATTTTGTAATATTTCTCAGGGTACAAAGTGATATGAGTGCAGTCAGCATATACGCAAAAAAAAAAATATCCGCAACAGGACCAGTGCCATTAAATCAGTGGATTATATCAATGGCATCATTAGCATTGCTGGGCTTAGGTTATAGTTGATGTCTCAGCTGCAGTATCAGCAAACTCTGTAAAGGCTCATTGCATTGTTTTCCCTTTTCCCTCACTTTATGCTAGTCTGCAACTTTGAAAGGGCAATCCAAACTGCGGGAATAGACAGAGATGCAAGAGAGAGGTCAGAGTGGCTCCACACAATCAGAAATGAAGCAGAGCCACCTTGGTTCATTTTACTGATGCTGCATGATTCCATGGGGAGATGCTGTATGTGCTGTGCGTGATGCGGTCCTACACACCTCAGCTCAGGCTTGGACACACAGGCAGAGCGCGCCAGATGTCTCAGGAAATGGGGGGAATTTTCCTATGCAACAGACATGCAACCTTGACACAGTTTCACCTCTGCGTGCACCCCTTCTCACTCTTCCTCCCTCTCTCACTCCCTCCCACCCTCATGGGTACCTTACAGTGACTCAAAGGCCTCCCCTCCCCCCTTTTCAAGAGCAAATTTCCCTTTGCAGCCAGAAGTGCTGAGTGCTGCTGTTTGCTTTGTACACAGAAATTCGCTGAGGCTGTAAGCTGTCCCCAAACATCTGCTCCCTGGAGTGGAGCAGGAGAGGAGAAGCAAGGACTGAATTGGTGTGCATGTTGTTTAGTGTAGCTATGTCAGAATGTGTTATGTATGGATTTGTGTGTGTGTGTGTGTGTGTGTGTGTGTGTGTGTGCTTGTGTGTGTGAGAACAATTATTCAAATATGTGCTTTGTATCTTTTTAAGTGCTTTATTGGTAGCACCTAGGATACAAAACACATATTTGCATAATTGTACACAGGGCATACAAATATGCATAGGAAAACACGCACACACACACACACACACACACACACACACAAAGAAACACACCCACACACATACACACACACACACAGGTGCACTTCACTTTGACTTTCTTGCCGAACAACATGTTTGGTAGTCAAATATGGGAATGAGAAAGATCAAAAAGACCAATAGTGCATGAAAGTCAGGGCAAGCAAAGAAAAACAGTAAAATCGGTTGAGCAGAAAAGATAAAAGGGAGGAGAACATTCAAATGTTCGTAATTATAGCACAACAACAACTAAGCTATCTATAAGTGCTTCACATGGAGTTAGGAATAGCTTAACTTGATCAATTGATTTCATTCCCCTGAGCACCGGTGAGGATATTACATGCATATTATGCATTAAGTTAATTCTAGGTCAACTTAGTATTAATTACAATGAGCTCAGAAAAGAACTCACGTGTTAATTTAAAATGTAATGTAAGATATTCTGTAAGCTGCATATGTTCTCTCATTGCTCATGCTACGCAGCGCACCTCAGGAGAATAGTAACAGCTGTCCACATCAGCTAACTTGCAATACAAGACAATACAGAGGAAAATAGAGACTGCCAATCGGCTCATTCATCATGAACTAATACATCACTGGGTCTACTTTGATATCTCAATTGGAGTGTTATATCGTAAAATGTACCAAGTAACCTCACCTTAACCGATAATGTTTTAGCTATTATACTTCCTCACAAATACATGTCCTAATTATTTAATTGAACGAGCCAATTGAAATACATGTTAGAATAAATTTCAGAATGACAAAATATTGATCCATATATAAAAGGAAGGGAAGAGAAAAATAAAGTTGAAGGAAATTATAACGTGTTATAGTCAAGACTGTTGCTACCTGTGGCAGCAATATGTTTTGAGCTAAGTTATCTTAGTTTTACTCCTATACCATTCACCATGTGTTTGCTTGTGTATACGCACAGCACAGCTGTCAGTCTTGTGAGCCAGCCGTACATCTTCAGAAAGGAGTTACAGAAGAGCACAAATTCATCAGAGTGGAGTCACACTCAAATGCTTTCAAACTAAATGTCAGGTCTAAACAAACAATGCAGGGCTCCTCTCATCAATTGAGAGGCAAATGTTGAAACTGCCAGAGGACAGAATTAAAGTAATAGTTCACCCAAAATATATAAACTCTTCTTTTCACCTACACCTCATCTGTATGATTCCCCCACACCCCTGAATTCTTAGTAGTATTTTAAGTTGTTGTATATTTTCAGTTTTGAATCAACTGTCCAAGAAAAATTGTGATTAAGTATAACAGAACATGTTAAAAATGTAAGAAAAAGTTCAAATCTGAGTGTACGCCTGCTGCAAGGAACCTGCACATTACAATCTGTGACTTCAAGCCCTGCAGCAATTGGAAACATATTCGCACCAGATAATAAAAGTGTTAAATATCATCAACCTCCTAATAGTATGGACAGTGAGACACTTTTGATATTCACTGGCCTTATCATTGTTTCATAATCATCTTTGTCATCATCATCATCATCATAACCTTCACAAGTGCATACTTATTTGCACTAAAAAAGACTGACACATTTAATTGTTTTGTTAGGCATTCCAGTTCTTACTCTTTTGCTTAGAGGAAGGCAGGTAGGCCTAATGGTGTGTATTTTGCTTAAATGCAAAATGAAAATAAATTGAGTTTGACACATTTTCAGTCTTGCTTTAAAGTAAAATCAAGCTTATCATTCACAAGTAAAACTATAAAATGTTTGTAGAAAGTAACCAAGGTCAGTCAAAAACTACTCTGCAGGCCTTTAAGTCTTTATAAGTGTGCAGTTAAAATTAATGAGATGAACATTATCAAAGATATATTTGGGAGAGGACTAATGCAGATTCCTGTATTGAATAGTGTCTGAAAAGATAGTATATTCAAAGATAAAATATTCAAGTAGACTTACACAAGAGATGTATTGGGCCTGTAATGAAAAATAGTTGTCCTAAATTTTGTTTATACTGGATTCTGAAATGGAATCATATTACTTTTAGTGTTAAGTATTCTGAAGTAGCATTAATTTGTCAACGTTGCCATTAAAAATAGGCCTATAGTTAATATCCAAAAAACTATTCGGTAAAAAAGCAGGAGACTCCATCCAGTTTATAAAGTAAGCGAGTAGCACATTTTTTTGGCTTATTAAAATAAGAGATAGGCTAAAAATTAGGTTACCCCTAGGTGTAGAAAAAAAACGCATTATCTGCCCTGGTATGGAATTATAATGCGAACAATTATCATATGGCCTGGTAGCCCTTGTATTCAGCTAGATGAAATATTATTGTGAGGACATAGAGACCCACCACGAGAACAAAAGCGTTCCGAGTTGCTCGTTGGAAAAAAAGTGAGAGAGAGAAAGAAAGAAAAAAAAAGCTGAGACTTCGAGGTCACCCAAATTAATGGTGCATCTTTCTGTGCCTGAGCCGCTGACCGGGTCATCGTTGTCCTGAGGCAAGACAGAGGTCAAGAGGTGAGAGGTGAACTCTGGTGTAACTGCATATATTAGCTTGGCCCTGCAGCATCCGTGTCCACTCTTACGTCCTGCAGAGGTGCAATTGTCTAATTATTATTGTTGTTGTTATTATTATTATTATGGAAAATATAGGCTGTTCCAATGACAGCACCTGCCAACAGTTAAAACAGATCTAATGCATTCATTTTGAATGTGGCATTTTTATTCCCAAGTGGCAATTCCCCACTGTTTGACAAGTTTCATTCCTTTATGATCGTTAATATCCATTCTTTGTAGCCTGTCTAGCAATGTTGTGTACCTGCATATCCAATGCAAATATTGCTAATTGAAAGCTAAACAAGCAATATTCACTTACATAAAATTAATGTGGCTGTAAGCCCATATCTTGAGATTAAAATTGACATTAACTTGATAGAAACGCATTAGGCTACCGCGAACATAACTGTGTTTAAGGGCCTAGCTTACAATCATTTACTTTTTATGAGATGAGATGTGAATCTGGAAGGAATATAGCAGAGACACAGTTGCTCGAACTGCTGGGGCCAGACAATTTATTGGTTGATCTGCAAAACAGCACAGAGAGCGTTTTATTGTCTATTCTACCGCACGAGTGTTCCAGCTAAATTATCATTTTCTGATGCATGTATAGGGCAATAAAAGCCGGAACAGTTCCCGTTTGGGATGTTTCTACATTCCATTAATATGCAGTTAGAGATGCATGCAAATGCTTCTAGATGTGTGCCTCAAATGGATCATCACGGATCAATACTCTTAATACCTGCGGTCAATAAATCTATCAGTCAATTATGGCATTATAATCCTTCGGTGGACGGAGCATAATGGAAATTCAAAATAGGGCAAAATACACAGCAAAATATAAAATACATCAGTGGATGGCACTTAGTAAATGCTTCACTCTCAGTCAGAGATGATCACCTGCTAACATACTAAAGACGTGCTTTGCCTACAACAGGTGCATCACACTTTCTGTTCTCTCAAATCGATGCTGTTAGGAACCGATAACTTCTCTCTGCGTAAAGAATCATTAACACTCGGAGCAAAGAAATATAAAAGCTCCATATGCTAGAACTTAAAAATTTCCTGGGAAAGCAGCAGTAAATTTTGGTGGAATTATTTTGTGCACTAAAAAATAATTTGCTTTCTGTTCCAGTAAAATAAACTATTGCGAGATGCAGGCCTAAAATAAAACACATTAATTCCTTTAAGTATTTTAAAGAACAAACTTGGCAAAACAAACGCCCTTTTAAATAAACATTCAAGTAAAGTCAATTACTCAAATAAATGTATTGAAAATAAATAAACAAATAGACTGCCACAGTTTCTATGGCCAATTGATATATTTTTGTTTCTTCGTTTACATGGTGTGGATAAGAGCGCGACTTAATGACTCGAATTTTAATATTCAAATCAGTCGCTGGCGCGCTCCAATGTGAAGCCAGGGAGGATGACAAATTGTTCTGACCCGTTCTTGCATAAAGAAACTTGCCATTGTGATTTTGCGATAAGCATCCATCGTGGTAAGCAAATAAAGGTGAAGCCTGATTGAAACCAATGCAAACGGGAATCAAAGCATCTGCAGGTTTGGCGGCGACCTTTCTGTGATGCACGAGCCAGCTCCTGTGGCTCAAGAGTTTAGAGGCAGGTGTTTTGGAGAGGACGGTCCAGGAGAGGGGCAGGTGTCCAGACTGTCGGCGTGTGAGTGCGGTGCCGGGGGGCCCGGGCCGGGGACCAGCCCGTCTCTCTGTAATTTCTTCTGCTTCATGCGTCTGTTCTGAAACCAAACTTTCACCTGCGTCTCGCTGAGCTGCAGGGCGCTGGCGATCTCCACCCGCCTGGCCCGCGTCAGGTACTTGTTGAAGTGGAACTCCTTCTCCAGCTCGGTCAGCTGCTTGGTGGTGAAGCTGGTCCTCGGGGCCCCGTTCACCGTGGGATGACCATCCGTGCAGATGCTGTTACCACCTTCGACAGTACCGAGGCCCGAGCCAACAATACTCAGCCCATAGGTCATGTGCATCCTGGCTGCGAAGACATGAAAACACTCATCAGCAAGATCAATGAGATTACCCACAAAAGAAGCACAAAACCCTTTTGAATAAAATTATCCACGCCTACTGCCAGGAAATAAGATGGAAAATTATTCCAGAGTCGAAAATAGGCGAATTTCTGAAATAATAAACTTTATTAAGACGAATTATTTGTATAAAGCATTAGAAATTAAATAGTAAACTATTAGTGATATTAAGGAATAGAACTGTGCAAATATTCAAAGATGTATGTGATATTAAGGAATAAAATTGAACAAATATTCAAGCATTCAATACAATTATTTCCAAGAAATTGATTTGTGCAGAATTGGCCACGTGCCTAATTCTTGACGGAAGTGACTTGACAAAGTCTTCACCCTGGAGCTATTTTTTTTGTCTCTGTAATAAAGATGTAATTTCACAAAGGTAGCAACTTTAGAAATAGCCTCTAGGCAGCTTGTGAAATATTTTTGGTGTTTTTGTTGCTGTAAAATAGGTGGATTGGGAACTGCTTGTCATCTAAGTTTGCCCTGGACAAGAGCACCAAATCACAGAAAACATTATGCTGATGTGTAAGCTATTGCAGATGTGTAGAAAAGTAGCAAGAAGAATGTTAACCAATTCAAAGTAACTTTGTACTGTTTACAGTCCATTAACTATATTCATCAAAGTCATTAATAATTTGCCTCTAGGCCTTTCTGTGTCAACGACAGTTTAACAGTTTACAAATCCTTTACCCCCCTTTAAAATGTTACATTAATGGTAAATGTCTCCATTTTTTCCTCTGAGGTTTCTGGGTTACACATTAAAGTATCATCTATGCTACTTATGTGCAATGAATGACGGGAACCGCAACTATATCTTGATTTCTCAGTGCTGACATTGTGGGTAGTTGTCAGTGTGTCTTTGGATCTGAGAAAATGTGCTGCTGCTGCATAATGGAGTCAGTATGGCAGGTGTAGTGCAATCTCTCCCACCACAATTCACAGAGAGGAAGGTTAACAGGCCTCTAGCCACTTGGAAAAGCATAGCAGATGGAAAGGTCAGTTATAGGATAAATGTCGACATCTGTGTTTTAAGAAAATGAATGTCAAGGTAACCTAGCCTAGGAATAAGAGGGCAGCGAATATGAAGAACCAATACAGAGGAACAGTACGTAATTAAGAACTTCAGCTTTCAGGAGAGCAAATCACATGCACATTCTGATTAATGGCTCCAAAGATAATAGAATTGATGCCGGCCAGAAGGCATAAAAGAATCAAACTAAATATTTGAGGAATGACTTGCACGCTTAAAAATAGCCAGCCAGCAAAGGGAATGGAAGGGCCTTCCAAGCCAAGGAGAGGGAAGAAGAAAAGGGATAGATCGATACACATTGCCTCAGTCATCTGGGCATCCAGCCCACAGTAATTCAGGTGCTGTCAAAGCATAATTGAAGAATGACGCACTGGGAGTATATACACTGAGCCAGGAGATCAGGTTACAGCAGGTCTGTGGAGGCCTTTCTACATGGAAGAATACGCTAGACTTTGTTTTGTGCCAAGACCAATACAGCCTCCAGAGTAATGCATGCTTTCTCTGATGACACTTTTACAAGTTACACAGTAGCACTAATGAGATACTCCTACCCAGATGATCCCCTTCAGAGAGATACAGAAAGGATAAGAAGAGAACAGCAAAGAAATGTCTTTGTGTGTGCTTTTGTGCGTGTGTGTGTGTGTGTGTGTGTGTGTGTGTGTGTGTGTGTGTGTGTGTGTGTGTGAGCGTGTGTGCGCGCAAATGGCTTGTTAAAGCTCAGAGGTTTGGATCAGATGTGTGTCATTTGTGTTAAGGAGCTAGGCAAATGAATATTGTAATATTAATGTCTCTGAGACAAACCACAAGGTGTTGACGTCACCTTTCACCTTCCTCACAGTGGCATCAACAGAAAGATGTTTAGCTAGCTGTGTGAAGTCCACATCATTTAAGCACCAATCACTGCATTTATAACAAGCCAGTAGAAAATCAAAAGCTAGATATTGCAGTTTTGTGGTTATAGCTCCCCTGACATAATAATCCAGGTCTTTTACCACTAACAGTTTGTGGTAACAGCCAACATTATTGGTCACTGAGCATGGCATTTGGGTTAGCATGCTTACAGCAGACAGCAATAAGGCTTGTGGAAAAAAGACTGGCCACCATGAAGTAAATCTTCCTGTATGCAAAATTTATGGAACCCAGCCAATCCACAGTGACCAGTCAGTCAATTGGCTGTATTGATCAAATGAAAGAATCTATATAAAATATAACTCACAGAATATTGAGGATCGATGGGTATTTTTCATATTAGTATTGGTATTTTTTTTAAGCCAGGATATGTATGCTTCTATGGGCTCCCTGCCCAGCTCTCATCAGTCAGGGAAATGATGATCTGTGACAGCAATTATGTTAAAAAGGTGGACACATGTAAAGGTGCTGGAAACTGAAATCGATACACAAGGGCTTTCATTACAAACAGACAACTAATCAATACCCAGGGAGCACTCCAGCTTACAAGAGTAAGTTTTACTCAACTTCCTGTGAATCTCGATAGGCAGTGGTCTGTTGCATTATTCAAAGGCTGCTGGTTAGCGTTAGGGCAAGGGTAAATAATTGATCATATTTCTGGGTTGAATAGGCTATATACTGAGGCTTAGGAGGCCTTTTACTGTACTTTGCCCTCCCTCTCCATCTAAATTCGGCTTCGTTTAATCACAGGAGGAGGAGCAAAATTGTTAAATAAACCAACAGTCCTACATTAACGTGGACCGTTAAGGAAACAGCTAACCGAGTCCTCATATGCATATTCAAATTTGGAATTGAGTTAACAGTTATTCTTACCTTTAAAACTTTTGCTGTGTTTGAAGATAGATATAAATGTAAGCGAATTATATGTCAGATTCAACATTAGTTTGTTGACGATAGAGGAAATTCTGCGTGGTGACGCAAAACACGTCAGCTTTTTAGCTTGTAGAGAAAACTTCGATCAAGTCCTATGTAACTTTCACAACTACGAATGAGAGTGATCTAATGTTGAAAATGAAACATCGCCTCTTTCAGCCTACAATAACAATGTAAAAGCTGCTTCGTTTGTCTATGTAACTTTACCCCTTATCTCTAGTGGTTTGGTCGATCTTCCTGGACAAAACTTACCCGCCCGGTGTTGACTCCTCTTCACTTTCATCCACTCAAAAGTTTTACTCCTTTCATCCATGTTAGCTATGTTACACCCAGGGTCCAATTTGGCTGAACTTTCCACAACAGCAACGTGAATCTCGGGCCCATTATGAGAGTAGATTTCAAAGTGCTCTGTAAGTGACCCAAAACCGGAGTGCGTCTCGCTGTTGTCGTTAGTTGACGCGCAGTATCCGCGTCCTGGAGAGCCCTGCCCCTGCGCCCTGCACCGCCAGGGGACACGGGACGAGTGGGGGCAGGCCGGTGCTGAGAAGCCCTGAGACTGAGACGGTGGAGGAGGGCTGTCCGAAAAGGTGTACAGAGTCAGAGCCTCGCTCCCAGCGTTACTGTTGGAGATGGTCAAGTGCCGGGGATGCGGAGAAAATCCCGAGGCAACTTCCCCCTCTAAGTTCCCCTCCTCACGACTGCTGAGTTCCGGATGAGTCCTGCAGCCCGGGTCCCGGTTTATGACCTCTTTTGGTCGGTAGCAGCCCGTGAACAGAGGGCTACTCTCCCCTTCGGCCGTTAACTCTTGATAGGAAGTCATTATCACCTATCCCCCTGCATAATCATTGGACGGGGTTGCACTTCACGCCCGGCCTCTCATGCATCCAGTAACGCATGGTCAGGCGGCTGGACGACCATGGGGACATCCCTAGTGGAGAAACGCAATCCCTGATTGATGGAGATGACGTGCCCTCTTGGTCTCGGCCAATAGCCGGACATCTCTGTCATCAGGGAAGACAACACTGATTAAGCCAAGCAAGCAACTTGTAAACTCACTACAGGTCAACATTTTATTGGTGGTCCGAGTGCGAAGGATAGCACCAGGCCACAGTGAGAACATCAACAAAGTTCATCATCGTAGACACTCAGAGGGCCTTCATGGGCCTCTCACCTATTCAGCCAGGTATGATGACGTCAGAGCCCCCCCCCCCTTTCTATGGCGAGCAGTGCACTTCCTGAAGATCAGTACCACTCTGCATCCTCCAGTTTAGCGCCAACATCTGTTTTCCTGACCTCAATATTAGCTGTCTTTTGGCTCAAGAATGACATTATCATGATTATTTTTTTAAGACTACATTGAAACATTATTTTTCAAAGCTGAATTAACATAATATAGGGCTGCATTGATGTAGCTAATGGATTATGTAAATTAGTGAAGGCTTCTTGAAAACCCGAGGCCCTCTTTAGTAAAGGGCTTAGGTCATGTGAAAGGCACACTTAATGGGTTCAGAGGTCGTGACAGCTGGTATTTAGAGGTTCAGTGGCAGCAGATTTGTAATTAGCCTTGAACAAATACAAAATAGCTCCGAGCAGAGATCAAGAAGTTGTTACTGACAGAGAGGACATGTTCATCCCAAGTTAAACTCAGTTATAGTTTCTTTAATTGTACAATGATTAGTCGGTTTCATAGCCAAAAAATAGAGAATTTGCTTCTTCATTTGCTACAGTTTTACCCTACAGTTATGCAGGCTCGTAAAACACAGACTAATCCTATTTTCATGAAAACACTCTTGACAAGGATGTGTCATTTTTCAACACATCTGTGTGTTTAGTCAGGAATAACTCACCTTGTAATACACAGCATGTTCTAATATGTTATCAGCAACGCATGTGCAAACAACACAACGTGTTGCTATTACAACCTAACATTAGATGTGTTCAGTCCGAGACTAGCTGCACAGATGGGTTGAAAATGACTCATACATGCAGGTCCAGGACTGTTGGGCCTACATTACATTGCAATTGACTATTAACTATTTAAAGCTCGGTATTTGTGATTTAAAAAACAGACGAATAATTCAAAAGGCCTGTGTTTGGTATCACAGCAGATCTAAGGGAAAACATTCAGCACAATATTTCCAGTAGACCTATATAAGGGAAAATGTCAAGGCGCTTCACAGTGTAGCAGAAGTTTTTGTGTGTTTGGTGACCTACTTTTTGTCGAATACACACTTCTCACTGTGTGTTTGCATTTATTTAAAAGAAAAAAGGAAATTCATAGATCTAATATATCGATGTGCCAATGTTAATGTGATCTCAACACCGTTGTTGATCGTTTTGCACTGAATGGGCCGTGAATCAACGGGAATCAATCTATAGTAAAGAGATTACTTCTTTAAAGCTGTTTCACACGGAATACGACAATAGTGAGATACCAAACAAGCATGATAAAATTATATTAATTATGTCTGTTTTATTCTAATGTCGTGAGATCAAGTTTTTTTTTTTGAGTCATTTGGCTCTAGTTCGTTTATTCGTCAAGATAAAATAATATTCAGATCATTGGAGACAGCGGTTGGCTGTGAAGTTACAGAATCATTACATTTTCTTTCTTTCTTTTTTGTTGTTCTTGATGCATGGATCAATCCATTGAAAATAACAAAAAGCCACATCAGATGTATGCAAAATAAATTAGTAAAAAGACAGGGCCTATTATTATTATTATTATTATTATTATTATTATTATTATTATTATCGTTATCATCATCATTATTATTATTATATGTTTCATTATTATTATTGTTATTGTCTTATTATCGTTATTATTTTTCGTCTCAGATAATTTTACAAAATTATGAATAATTTATAAGTAGCCGTAACATTTAATAAAAACAACATAGACTTAAAACAACTAGTTGTTTCTGTTATCATCATTTTAACAATATTTCGTATCTCTTTTAAGTCTCCAGTAATTACAAAACAATTCAGTGTAATGAACAACTTCTAACTGCATTCTTACAACACAGAAATATGGTCCCAGCTGTGGGAGTTAATGGGATTCTACAGGCAGCGATGTGCTGAATGACTGAGTGCAATATATCCCTTCCCTCCATGCATTTGCATGGTACACTTATCCATCTTCATGTCAGCTCGGAGGTTACTCAGGGTTCACACGCTAGCTTGTTTCTCTCCTCCACACTCAATAAATAAATCTCTGCAGCTTTCTGTTTACCGCCTGAATATAAATTTGTTTGCAGTCGATCGAAGACCTGTGCGGAGGTATTAGAAATTGTATTTCTGTAATGGCTTTCAGCAGAGGGAGGGGGCGAAAAGGGGTTGCAGAGAGGGGAAAAAGGAGGAGAAAAAACAGGTGTGAGCAATCTCTCCTTTCTCGTATGCAAACGAATTTAAAAAAAAGTGTAGCATCCCCAGCCTATTGCAGCCCTCGGACGCATTCAAATTACATTTAAAACCAAGTAACCTTTTTATCTTGTAGGACAAGGACACCGATCCGTGTTTGTTTCTAGAAGTGCCATATGTTTGATTAGCATATTTGAAGTGTTTTCCACATCAATGCCCGGCACCTTTTCGCAACAGAAGTTATATTATCACATTTAGCACAGAAAACAAGTGATCTTGAGCTGGCTCCTTTGACTGGACAGCTTGTATCCCCTAAACCACAAATCTGGCAGGGGCTGGCTGAGGAAATTCAGAAATAAGAAAGGGAAAAATCTCACTATTTAAGTAAAATGGGACCTATGACTACATGACTGAATTTAATTTCCCTCCAACTACATTCCAAATACTATTTACATACAGGCCAGAAATAGGCCTAATGACACTGCACACATTAGTCTGCCAAAGCTGGTGCACCCGACCCGAAAATGTCCTTTTAAAACTCAGTGCAGGCATTTTCCATCATGATCACTATTGTCGCTATTGTTTTGACTGGAGGTGAGGTAAACATGGCAGCACTTGGGTGGCTGTGTCAGGAGGAGTGAGAGAATATTGACTGATGCTAATTTGTTTGCCTCCATGCTCTGATGTGTGTCAATAGAGAGCCGAGGCCCTGGGATCACCGCGGCCGTGCTAGGATTATCTCCTTGGTTTGTATTGACCTCTCACCCTGCTGCTGACAGTGGCTTGTAATGATGCTATGGCTGCTGCTGACACCAGACCCTTGTCTAACCCTCCAACACTGTCAGGCCTCATTATTTGTCAGCTCTTGACCCTCAGAAGACTGGGAATTAACCAGCGCTGACAGATGACTGTCACCACCAACCAGAGAAGTCATTGCCGTTAATGCAGTGCCTGGGTGACACACAGGGACAGGAGGGTGACGGCCATCTATGCCATGTTCATGGAGCTCAGGCTCATCAGCGTGGCATCATCATAAAGGTATGATATGGCAGAGGGTTGAAGAGGGAGAGGAAGAGAGAGAGGAAGAGAGAGAGAGCGAGAGAGAGAGAGAGAGAGAGAGAGAGAGAGAGAGAGAGAATGAGAGAGACAGAAAGAGTCAGGGACAGGACTGAGGCTGAGGCAGAGACACAGACACACAAGTAGACACAGATATTCAAGCATGGCACATTGACCATTTGAAGAATGGCTATCTATATGATTGATAGAGCATGTCAGTTATTTCAAATATTGACATTTCTGAAAAATAGTGATGTCAGTAGAAAGGTTTAGCTTAGATGTTTACCTAGCCCACACAGAATCCAGGGAATACCACTTGAAAAAAAAAAATCTATTCTCTTATTGTGTGAGATTCAAATAATCGCCCTTGCTTGATTGTTGAATACTATGAAATCTGTCACAGTACATGAACCATAATCATAAATCCAATGCAACCACTGTGCAAATGGCAAGGGACATTACAGATAACTGCATTCTGCACAGCCTCAACAATATGACAATGAAGCAATACCTTGCTAATACCTGGACTTTTCAACAATAGCCTGTAGTATGTATTGCAGCGCTTCACAGGTTCTGTGAGCCAAGAGGCTTCGAGTCGGCAGAATCCCAAACATCATGACAACAAGCCATCAGTCATCTTCCCCCCAAGCTGCTGTGCACACTTGTGTGTTTCCGGAGTTCTTACTGTGGGAAATGAGCAGGGTTAAACATGAAACAGGAGGAAATGTTCATCATTGCAGCACACACTGTAATATTCTCCCTCATACAGCATTGTTTTCGCTGCAGGGAAAGAGAAGGAGTGGTTTTATTATTTTTTTTTGTTATTCAGCCCCTGCATGTTCACAACCCAGATCAGTAGTCTACCTTGCATGCTAATTATTGTTAATAGAAAAATATTACCATGAACATGACACTGTATAAATACAGGAGCTGTCAATCCAATTTTATAAAAACAATGCATCAAGCAGATGAACCCATCAGGTTTAGGGATTGGGGTCCAGTAAGAATTGGCAGTCAAAAGAAGAAAAATGTCAAACTCGGTGAAGTTTGAAACTTAAAACTTTGAATGCATAGGTTATTGGATATCAGTACTTCTAAAGTTTTCACACTGCTGATGTCATTATGTTTATGGCCTCCTTGGCCTGTGAGATATTTCCATAAGGCTTTTATGCAAGAATAACCAAACTGATAGTGTGCATTGATTACATGGCTGTGTGATAAAGCCATTGGGGGTTCAATTATTCTTGAGTGATCAATAATGATCAACATGTGACATTTACCAGGGTGACTGTTGTGATTACAAGTTCATTCATTTAACGGGTGGTTTTCAGAAGGAGAAGCGGGCTACAGTAGGTGACTCCCTTACTGTGCACAACGCCGCTCACCGCAGCTGAGACAGTTTCATCACCAACTTACCTTTTTATTGTCACCGATCATCCTTAACTGGAAAGCATTTAAAATGTCATTGATCTTGATAATGCTGTGCCGTAATATGACAGTAACAGTTGTATGAGATTCAGGAAGTCAAATTTCCAAGATTGATGAGTCGTAGCAGTTGAGTTATAATCCATCTACCTGAGTGATGCTCAGGCTCCGTTCCACATGAAGGAGCAGACAAATAAATAAAACCCATAAAGGTGACACAGGAAATTGATACTTAACAATCATCTTGAGCAACAAGCACCTGGAGAGAGTGGTGGGCAGCAGAGTTACTGCTGAGGAGAAAAGAAGAAAGCCTGAGAAGGTTAATAGGTCATAAAATGAACAAAATCTGCCAAAGGCCAAGTATAAAAGTTTAGTATTTTGTTCATTATTGGGCCAAAGGATGTGGCAGTTACTTATGTACAAGAGTTTACTTCTAAAATATTATATATGCATTTTAGGAAGATGTTGCTACCAGAAATTCCTCAGGTAATATTTCAAACATACAAATGATTCTGTCCTCAAAATCCTAATAATTTTGTAAGCAAAGGTCTTAAGATGACTCATAACTTTGTCAGTAACGTATAATGTTACTTTCATTGCAGCAATCATGTTGTAAGTGTATAGACATCATGTTTTTTCTTCAAAGGGTGAACATCTCTGGAATTAAACTCTTCATTTCTTCAGCCCCATATAATTGAAGGGATTACGACTTTATACCATAAGACTCCATTAGACAAAAGCAGCTTACTGCAATGATACTATGACAAGCCTTAGGCATTTTGTTTTTTTAATTCAGTGGCAAATGCTTTGAAATGTACTTTTAACGGTATGTCTTTGTTAAGCATACAGGGGTTTCGTTTCCGTTTCACGGCAGCTTAGGAACAGTCTTGATGCATGAAGCATTTATCAAGTCTAACCCTAAAGTCAGTTTCACAACAGCTGCAAATGGGACAGTGGCAGCCACTGTAAAAGACATAACACAAAATTTTGAAATTAATCATGGACCGTAACCAAAGCTGTTTTCATGGCACCGCGGCAGGGATCATTTATCACATCAAAGATCCTCTTAAAGTATGGTTCCAGTCTGATCAAAGCTCAAAATCAAAAAACATAGAGGGATTTGTTGCCTTGTAGATCTGCTTCCAAAATAGATGTCACCAAATAGGGGGGGGGGGGGGGGGGGGTAAGTGAGTGAAAGGGAAATAATAACTTTAGTCACTAACCAGCTACCCAGTGTGAGAACAACTGGCTAACTTAATGTTGAAATGGAAGAAGACTATTCCCCCTTGCAGTGGGGCCCTTGGGGGGGGCATTTATTGACCCTTGGGGATCCCCCTTGACCCCATCCAGAGAATTACTGCACTCCAGTGTGGATTCTCCTGGCTTTTAGTGTCTGGAAGGAGAATGTGGCGAGCAACCAGAGGTAAGGGTCCTATTCAGCCTTCTCTCATCCCAGGCACCATTAACACCATAAATCACCCGGCATATGCAAGAATCTTAGGAATCCAACACTGTCTGCTCCTTCTTCCTCCTCAGGATCCCACCCCCCTCTCTCTGTCTCTCTGTAAGCGCACATATCCCAAGCAGATATTTGTGTGGGGAACCTCTTTTGCGAAACTCACCCTTGCTTCATCTCTTTCTCTCACCCTTTATTAGTTTTCTCCTAAATTACCCCTATGCTTTCCAAAATACTGTCACCACCTCTTTGATGCAGACGTGGTGTAGACTTTACTTTATTTAATTCCAAATGTCAGTGGACCTACAGTTATATAGGCCCACTGGTACCTACAGAGACCTTGTTGCAAATCGTGTCAAATAGTAACCATATGATACTTGATCCAGAAACTGATTAGGCAATAAATTAGGGGTAGGAAGTCATGCTATCCAGCACCACTAGGGGTTCAGCTTCCCCGTCACCTCCTCCATTTCGTAGCTGTCAGTGGTCTCTTATGACAGCTCATTTACAGAAAGGCCACTGATATAAAACTGTCAACATGTCCGAAATTTGTTTAGAATATTGATATTAGAGGTTACATTATCAGGTGTATGAGGAGGTTCGGGTCCTTCATCATGGTTGTGAAAGTTACTGTCTATCTTTGACGTGTACAACTGTTGAGACCCTAGAGAACCTGTGACCCACTTCTGTCAAATGAATGCATAATGCCCCATGTGCATAATTTAGCGCTACGAGAGCAGAAACCTTGAAATCAAAATTAGCGAGAGGAAAATAACTTTTCCATGACATAGCTAGAGTTTACTGTGAAGAATCCACATGTCAGAATGGCAAAGTGGACGCTGTTAAAAAAAAAAACAACGTCTCCTCATTGTTCTTGAAAAAAAATTGTTGTCATTAGTGATTGAACCCCATTGGTCTGTTGTGGCCTATGGGCTGCTGGAAGGGCTTCTAAGCCATGCAACTAACATGCCCCCTGAGAGGGAGGCCAGCCCCAACTTGCAGCACTACAATTTGGCTATTGAAAAGGCAAGGGTTGGGAAGGAGGAGGCAAGAGATCTTGTCATGGTGCCCAGTGGGTTCAGAGCTTGTGGTTGGAGTGCTGGAAAGACTGCCTTGTCTCGATGATTAATGGTGGGGAACTTGGAGGCAGGAGCGAGGGAGAGGCTTATGTGGCAAGATTGTGCAACTTGAATGCACAATATTGTAGAGTTTTCAATGAATCTAAAGCATGCCTTAATTTGATTACAGAATCTTTCTCATTTTTTTCTTTTGGGATCTAATCCAAGACTCCTTAATCATAAACTACTGCTGGAAAAAATGTAATTCTAATAAGCAATGAATAGGGTAAACATTACACAAGGGCTACAGTTTTCCCAAATGCATTTATTAAGCATGTATATGACATCTCAATTAATCAAGAACAGTATCAAAGACTTATTGTATCCTTTAATGGCTGTAACAAAAATATAACATCATTCAATATGAACATTCTTCTGCTCATTTCACAGTTAAACATTTTACACAAATGACCAGCTATTTACAGTACATAATCACGACATATGAAAAGGAGGCCTACTATGACACGTATAAACCAGCCATATGACAACCACTTATCTATTATCTGACAATAGAGGAAAATACAAAATTGACTCATAGTATGATTAAAACATGCATTAAACGTGCACAACGATACAAACGGTCACAAAACTACAGCAAAAAGAACCACTTGTGATTATTTTATTGCTCAAATGTGTCCTTGAAATGTCTTGTGCATGCCCTGTGTAATATAGGCAGCAAGTGTGGATCGACTGGAACGCTCAAAGCCTTCAGTCACTGTGACTGAGAAATACAATTATATCTCTGTGGTTATCCTGTAATTAAGATCAGTTCATATAATTTAATTAGAATGTTCAATGAATAGTGAAAGGGCATGTTAAGGGGATATCAATCCAGGGATGCTAATCAGACGTCTACCAGTCTTTCATAAGTAAGTAAGAGTAGATGTATCATTGAGGTTTTGATGAGCACAGGAGGGATGACCATTATTGGGCCCTAGGGCCAGTTTTGGAATACCGGCATGGTGATGACTACTATCTATGCCAGTACAGGATGACTGTGGACCATCTGCAGCAGATGGAGGAATGCAGTTCAGACGGGGCAGGTCCACAGGGTTTACACAAATATACTGGCCGCTGTTGGCCTCACTTTGAGAACCAAAGGGGGAAGAGGACATATGCCCGTAATCCATGAAGTGCAGATCTGGGGAGGTGGAGGAAGTTCTGACAACGCATGCACCTGGGAACCTCAGGTGGCCGGCACATGAGCTCAGGCTGGGAGAGGGGTTGCACGGGGCCCAGTGGGACGGCCTCGCCACCCGTCTGTACTTGTGCTCCTTCTTGTACCTCATCCTGCGGTTCTGGAACCAGATCTTGACCTGGCGATCGGTGAGCTGCAGCCCCGCGGCCATCTCCAGCCTCCGAGGCCGACACAGGTAGGGGCTGAAGTGGAACTCCTTCTCCAGCTCCAGCAGCTGGCTGTTGGTGAAGGCTGTTCTATCCCTCCTGGCACTGTGTCTGCCTCTGCCTCTGCCTAGGAGATCGGCCTCCGCACTGGCGCTGACTGATGCGGCGGGAAGCACGTAGAGAGACAAGGGCACAAAAAGGAAGTGTCACATTAACTAGCAAGTCTATCAGAAAAGAGAGAACCTCCTCAGAAGGACTTGAAGTGTAAGATCAAGTACCAGTAAGACCCATGGTAATGCTCAACCAATCAACCTGAGACAAAGTAGGGCCCATAGCCTTTCTTGTGTATTCAGTCATGCTTGAGACACTGTACAAGTCTGGCTGTCTATTGTGTCATGTGTTCAGGGAAAGTTACCTCCTGAAGAAACAGTCTGGGGGAAACATCTGACGCCACCACCGCTGTCTGACAGGCCACATTAATCACAGCTACACACGGAAGCAGACCTGTCAAATCCCCATCTCAGTCACTTAAAAGGTACCTTGGGACCACCACTGAAAATAACCACCATTAGAGATTCCATTTGACATGTATATGTGCGATACCGGGGCCCTGTTGATAACAATATAGCATACAGGGGTTAATGGACATTAAATACAGCCTATATTCGCCGAGAGAGACAACTATACTCCTCAATTACACCCCACTATATTGTGTGACTGTAGCTACGTTGTTACATGCTAGTTTTGTCTTGTATAGGTCAGATAGTGATGTTTATTTATGGTCCTCTGTGAAAAATAATCAATCACCAGTGTAAGTGACCTACTATGCTATAATTGCAAAAGGGCAATTTGCTTGCAACTTGCCCTTTTGCTGCAACTTCTTGCTGCAACTTCTCTGTTTTGAACATCACTGGGTCTAACGGGGAGGACTGGGAAAACACACAGCTATGAAATTGATATACAGTATATCGTACTGTAACATTCATACTATTCTATATACATATTTATACCTAGGGGAGAGAGAGACTACACTTCTGATGAATGGAGCAAATTTGTGCCATGATAAACAGTATTTTGTGGAGGTGATAGGTTATACTGCTTTTAAGCATTTAGAGGTTTGCTTTCCCCGTTTATAAAATCTGTTAACAAGTATGAAAGCCTTAGTGCTTAGCTGTGGGCTTTTACTTAGAGTATGTGTATGTGTATTCACCATGTTATCTCATTGTCAGATTTTTTCAGGTTGATATCAACGTCATTTAAATTTTATTCAGCCGCTACAGCTTTAATGTGGTTGAATATCAATGTTTGTGTTGTACACTGAATGTACAAAATATTAGGGACATCTTGCTGACATTGAGTTGCAACCTCCTTTGTACAATCCAGTTGTCTCAAAGCTTAAAGATCCTTCTCTAAATCATCTGCTTCTCTTTACCAGCATCTCCTCCTTTGTGATTGGTATAGATTTGATAAGGGAAATCAATAAGGGATAATGGCTTTTCCCTGGACTCACCTCATCAGTGTACTTCATGAAAAGAGTGAGTGTCCCCAATATTTTGTGCATTCAGTGCATGGCTTAAATAAGAAAACACACTTAGCTTACAGCAAACAAAAAAACAGATTTACCTGATTGATCTGAGTCAGTTGTCCGTGGATTCATCCAGGGGAAAATTAATCCTGAGCGGCAGATGGTGAATAGACTGCAGCTCCTGCTCTTGATGTCCAGCTTGCCCTTGTCATGGCGGTGAACCAGAGGGTCCAGTGGGCACCGAAACTGTTCATCTGGGTTCAACCTGGAACTGACATGAGCAGAGGAGGTCATGTTTTGCTGATTAAGTTCTGCTACTTGGCCTCCTCCTCCATTGTATCCCGCGCTTAGTTTTGGCACTTGTCCAGAGCTCATAGCAAAACTGTTGCCATGCAGCTGCAATGGGAGGGGGGACTGTTGGGGGTCCATGCACCCAGCTCATCAAATTTTCTCAAATGAAACAAGGAATCCCTTAACAGTAGGAAAGCCTGGGACTTTTGTCTTTCTAATATCCGATCACAATTAACCTGAAAGTATAAAGGCATGCGGGGAAGAGCATTTGGAAGAACCATGTGGAACATTTGAATAATATTTACCAGAAGGGTGCCATAGTCACGTGTGGCCGTCCTCCAATGACCGAGCTCTGGAGTTGCAAAGTAGTCCGCTGGCAACTTGGGGCGCCCGAAGAAGCTTCTGCGATATTTCTTCAGACAGCATTTCTATGAGCAGCCTGCGTTTCTTTACCCAGGGATAGAAAAAAACATATAATGGGATATGAATAGACGGCAACAACTGTATAATCAATATGCAATTTCTGAGAGAGTGAGAGAAAGAGAGAGGTGTGTTTGTATGGGGAGAGAAAATGGCAGAGGGGGGGAAGAGAGAGAGAGAGAGAGTTCATGTGTGGTGCCGACCGTCTCATTAGAAACTGAGTGTTGATTTCTTGTAACAATGTTAATCTTTTGGCAGGACGCTTTTATTAGAAGAAACCGGCGCTTGCAACTGCACATCCTGAACTTTTGTGGTAGGTTATATGAAATGCAACGCGAGGAGTCCTACATTATGTCTATGAGCTGGAAGATTATGTTCGAGCCTAAGTGGATAACGTGCTATCGATCACAATTCATTATTGTGTTGAAGCTTTTTAGATGTAAAATGCCGGAATAAGTTGTATTGCAGGATGTTATCACCCTATTAAACATACTGATAAATACTCATATTTATTGTGCTATGTTATGTTGATTTTCATGCTATTTGCTAATCTATCTATTGACATTCTGATCTAAGGCTGCGTTCTGTTTGTAAAAAAAAAAAAAAAATCCTATTATTTTTGGATAACTTAGTTTGCAACTAATTAACACTCGGCCATTTTAATCGGTGAACTTGCCTTCAATAATAATAATATGCTTATAGCTGTCGTAGTGTAGCTTTCGACTTAATAGGATTCACTGGGAGTGGTCAGACAAAGGCTTGACAGTCATTGCCACACAAAGACAAAGGGGGCAATCATTAGAGATTTTTTCTATAGGAGTATACAATATATTTGCATTAATCAGGCCTTCACGGTACAGTATCAAATGTCCCAGGCTGTGGCTCTGTGAGGCAATATTCAAAGAGTATGGACATTTTCGATGGTAAAGATCCCGTTTGCTTCACGGTTGAATGGACAAAGAGCTAGAGAGAAATATTCAGTAAACCCCTTATCTGCCTGTTTACAGTTACAGTTAATGTAATGTAAAACACAGTCTAGACCAGAAACTTGAAAAGGTGGCTGTGTACAATGGTGTAATACAGTTAAATAAAAGATAGATTTTTGCAACGCCATTTAAACCCTATGATAAATCATTTCTGGTAAAGTCTGTGGGCCAAAATCTACAGCAGGCGAGGCCTGACTAATAGAATTGCACTTAAAAAACTCATAAAATGTGATTACTTAATTTCAACAATGTAAAACTATATGTAAACTGGATTAAAAACTAAAACGATTGAGCTATTGCAAGTAGCCCAAATGCATTTAAAATGGTGCAGCCAAGAGGATCTCCCAAAATGAGAGGATTCTGCGGGCTCATGTTAAGTCCTGTGCATTATCAATCTTAGTTGAACTAAGCTTTAGATATAAGTTCCTTCTGGTGTTTCACTACAACAAAGCTGTCGAGAAAACCCTCTTTAGATGTCTCACCGCAGTGATGGATTATGCACTCAGGCTTGCATAGCTGGGACGAGAAGCCTTTCCCCGTTCCGTTTCACCCCTGCCACCAGAGGTTTTTACCTGAGCCTCCCTGGTTGAGGCAGAGCCTTTTTCATTAAGTTTAACAATTTCGTTTTGAAGAAGTCCAATCAAAGGACAGAAAAATATAACCCCTTTCTCTATAGGCTATGGCTTTATGGTTTTGGTAACCATTATCAACTTTAAAAGGGCCTGACTGGATGTTTATTATTATTAATATTTATTTTTTAACTGAATTTTAAAAGCAAATCATTTGCAAAAAGTTTAGTTTGGAGGCCTGGCTTTAATTTGAAATTCAAAACTCGGTAATGATGATTGTGGCCAGAGTGGGCTATATCCGTTAAGCCTATCCATTAGTAAAATGGCACTTCTGCACTATGCCTCAAACCCAGTAGTGAATATGGGCCAATGGAGCAAAGTTAGAGATGAATCTAGATAGAGACATAATGCCATCTGATTACATCTAGTGTTTTACCAAAAACTCTTCGCCTGCTATTATTATAGGCCTGATACTACTATGATTAATAATTATTAATAATAATAATATTGCTGCTGCTACTGCTGCTAGGCTACTATTGCTACTATTACTATTAGGCTACTACTGCTAATAATTATAATAATAATAATGTTTATTATTATTTATATTATGATTATGTATATTATTGTTATTTATATTATTATTGTTACCGTCATTATTATTATTAACATTATTATTATTATTATTCCAATACAGAGGTGAATTAGGCACTATACTTTCACGTTGAATGAAATGGGAGAAAGTAATTAAATTCGTTTTGTTTTCCTTACCTCAAACCCTTGAACACACTCTCTGAATTGGAGATAGAATCTATGATATACTAGCTCAGCAAGACCATAATTTAGCTCCTCCGCGCCTCCACCACAATTCTCCGTGAACTCTGTTTGAACTGCCTCAGTGGCAATAAATCATTTTTCTCTCTCACACAAAAGCGCGCCGGTCGCTCTGGGTGTCAACCCTTTTACAATTCCTCCTTACCTTCTGCGCTCTCTCGGTTGCTGACACAAACAACCAAAGAAATCGTCGATAAACTTTTATTTTTCATACCAATAACTGATAGATTAAAAGGGTAAATGTTGGAAATATCTGCGACTACACACTGGAAAATCTAGGAAATGCAACACCACTGTTTCAACAAGTTTTCTTTTTCTTTTCTGTACACGCCAGCTTTGTAATTGGAAATTAGATATTCCTTAACCTTTTTAGTAAAAAAAAAAAACACCTACATTAGTTTGCAGGGCTCAACGAATGCACGGATCAGTTAATGTATTTCCAGGGGACAGAGCTGGGCAGATAAGAGGAGACTGAGAGAGCTGGGGAGAAGACGTTAATGGGCAGAGGATGCTGTCGGTTAAAACGGTGCATACAAATGGCGCTGTCTTGGCAGAGCAAGGAGAAGATTTATGGGCCCAGTGCCCTATATTGCTGTAAACAATGCAGAGTGAAATGAAAGGACTGGAGTTTGCAGACTGCACTTCATAAGTGAGGAAAAGACACACATTGTCAATTTCCCAAACATGTCTTGACTTTTGCACAAGCATGTGCATTAACACGGACTATCATGTTGTTAATTTGGGCCTGCTGGACCCATGACTACTGTAAATCGTGGCCTGTCTGTGAGGAGACATAAAACATGAATCCTAGCTTTTAGCCAACAAATTACCATTTCACTGTAAAATGTGTAAATGCAACTTTTAGTTCTCTAAAAGAAAACTATGGTTTCAGCATATTTACAGTTAGATGCATTCAAATGCATCCATAGGCCTAACAAATTCAGAGGCAGATGCAGCTTTCTAGAAATGAAGACATCTTACGGTATGAAATATAGTTCCAGGGAATTATTATTTCCTCCTATGAAATCTTATCTACTGGATGTATGACAGAGATTGTTTTTGGCGCGCGCACACAGCCCTCCTAAAAATATTACCCACAAACAGCACGGTGGGGCAGCTACTTTCAAACCGCAATCTTCTGATGAATATGTTATTACGTTAGTGTACAGATACAACACCAACGCTGATGAACATCAAAACAACTGTCCTCAGTGCCCGCAGAAAGCGAACAGGCCCACTATTGACCAACATCACTACACTGGGAATGCAACTGGTGGTCAAGCAAATACATTAGAGAATCATACTAGAGAACAAATCAAAGAAGAAGCGCTTTTCACTTGACCTATACGTATTTGTGGACTGCCAATAGTCTTACAACCCCATCTTCAGATCACTTTTGCAAATGAAAAGTGAATAATATAATCATAAAAGTTCATAACTCAATCTAGTGACTGTCTGGGCCGCTGCTGACACTTTGAACGGAGGGAAATGATTCTAATTTCTAAGGTCCTCAACGATGCAGCAAATAGGCCAATGAAACATTTCGCATTGACGCGTTATGATGACATAAAGTATTACAGGCAAGTTTATCCAACCCATCATTTCCTGTTTGATGTGATATAAGAGTCTACAGTGGGATATCAAAGTG